>NC_057802.1:283788034-283958360 GCF_018294505.1 Triticum aestivum
CCGTGGAGGGCTGGATGAATAGGACCACCCCGTGGAGGGCTGGATGAACAGTAGACGGTGGAGGGCTGGATGAACAGTAGCCCGTGGAGGGGTGATTGAACAGGAGCCCGTGGAGAGGGCTGGTTGAACAGTAGCCGGTGGAGTAGCGCGCGGTGGAGGCTGGATGAACAGGAGCCCGTGGATGAACAGTCGCAGGTGGAGGCTGGAGGAGGTCGACGGTGGATGAACAGTAGCCCGTGGAGGCTGGAGGGGGTCGACGGTGGAGATGAACAGTATCCCGTGGAGTCCCGTTTTGCAGTACACCACACCCCTCCCGATGAACAGGACCCCCGTTTCGACCGTAGCGCTCCAACACAAGTCTGTTTCCTCCATTTTGCGGTACGCCACACCCCTCCCGATCAACAGGACCCCCGTTTCGACCGTAGGAGGTCCGTTTCCTCCGTTTTGCGGTACGCCAGACCCGTCCCGATGAACCAGGATCCCGTTTCGAACATGGCCGGTCGAACACAAGGCCGTTTCCTCCGTTCTGCGGTACAACAGGCCTCGTTTCCATCGGCTGTTCTGTCCAAGCCGGTTGGCTCCCATGCGTTCCGTTGCCTCCCGATGAACACGACGCATTTCATTGCCTCCCCATGAACACGACGATGACGTAGTTTCTCCGTTCCGACCCAGCCATGTACACGAGCCCTGGCCATATGTATGCGCGAGTAGGCATTCGAGACCCTGCCCGTATGTACGTACGTGGCTGTATTTTCTTTCTTGCACACTGGCCGCTGTACGTACGTGTACATGCTACGTGCGCGCCTCTACTACGACACGTGCGCGCCTCTACATCGACCAGTATGTACGTACACGTTCACGACCAGAATGACAATGCTACGTACGCTTCGACCAGGTGGGTCCCGACTCTCAGGCACTTCCTTGCCTGCGAAGATGTAGCTGGTGGGTCCCAACAGTCAGGGGGCGAATCATTTTTTTTGCCCAGACGCACTTCCTTGCGTGCGAAGATGTAGCTGGTGGGTCCCAGCAGTCAGGGGGAAATGTCTTTTTCATGAAATACGGTGGCCCGTCCGGTGGGTCCCCGCTGTCAGGTGGAGGAATAATTATTTTGCGCGTAATAAGGAGGCACTTCCTTGCTGCGGCCGTGGACCCAGCTGTCAGCCTCTCCACGTATAGTACTCTTCCGATGGAAGTCATTCCTTGACCATGCCGCGCCGAGAGCACCAGGGCGGTGGACGACGGCGAGGCCTAGGAAGGGGACGACGCGGAGCCGGGGAAGACGCGACAGTGGAAGCCCGCGCAGAGAGGAGTACGAGGGTTCACTGGTTCGGCTGCGGTGTAAGGCTGCCGTCGCCGCAGGGCCTGGCCAGCGGTGGGAATAGTAGGAGGCGGTGAGGCCTCTGCGGCAGCACAGCCGGCCACGGGAGGCAGGAGCATGCGGCACGACCGGCGCTGCTTTGGGCGGCTGGAGCAAGAAGACCAGGGGTTGAAGAAGCACTACGGCCGTTGGATGGACATCGTACGATCACTGGAGCTAGAATCGTGCATATTGACTAAGTTGACAAAGCACCAGGGCGGTCGACGATGGCGAGGCCTAGGAAGGTAACGACACGAAGGCAGGGAAAACTCGGCAGTTGTTTCCCACGCGGAGGGGAGTACGACTGTACGAGGGTTTACTGGTTCATCTACCGTCGCCGGAGAATAACAGCAGGTGTGGGTGAGTAGAGGGATGGCTAGGCCAGCGATGGGAGTACGGTCGGGCGGTGAGGCCTGCGCGGCAGCACCGCCGGCCGTGGTGAGGAGAGAGCAGGCAGTCCCGCCGGGGCTTGTTTGAGCGGCTGGAGCAGGAAGAGCAGAGATTGAAGAAGCACGACGGCCGTTGGATGGACATCCAACAGTCACTGCTTGTGCGTCAACCTTTTTTTTAGGAAAGCCTCAAATCTGTGGAAAACATCATACAGCCCATCTGCCATTATTTATGATAATTTACAGCCCATTTGCTAATTCTTAAGGTTTTTTTGGAGCCCATATTCTTTTTGTTAGCATTACAGCCCATATTGTGGTCACGGTTAAAAAATTATACGAAATTTTGCTTATTTCGGTGCGGTCCGAACTGTTTTTAATCCCGAAATTTCGAGTCACATTCAAACTGATTTTAAAAATAAATGTATATCAATATAAAATCCAACAAATTGTCCACGCATAAAAATCAATGCAATTTAAAATCTCGAAATGAAAAAAAGAAATTTGAAACTAATTACGGGTTTGATGTGTTTTAAAAATGTACAACCCATTTCTCATTACTGATAGGCCATTTTCTCGGCCAGCCGAATGAAGCTCTCCTCGTCTTGAAAGATTTGCAGCCCAACAGGCCTAACAAAGCGACTTACTTGGCAAATCACAAAAAAACTAGGCTGTGGCCATGGACCCAGTTGTCAGCCTCTCCACGTACAGTACTCTTCCGATGGAAGTCGGTTGTTGACCGCATTGACCACGCCGCGCCGAGAGCACCAAGGTGGTGGACGACGGCGAGGCCCAGGAAGGGGACGACACGGAGCCGGGGAAGACGCGGCAGTGGATGCCCACGCGGAGAGGAGTACGAGGGTTCACTGGTTCAGCTGCGGTGTGAGGTTGTCGTCGCCGCAGAATAACACGGGGTGTGGGTGAGTAGAGGGATGCCCTGGCCAGCGGTGGGAGTAGTAGGGGCGGTGAGGCCTCCGCGGCATCACAGCCGGCCACGGGAGGCAGGAGCACGCGGCACGACCGACGCTGGTTTGGGCAGCTGGAGCAAGAAGACCAGAGGTTGAAGAAGCACTACTGCCGTTGGATGAACATCGTATGGTAACTGGAGCTAGAATCGTTCATATTGACTAAGTTGACAAAGCCCTCCGTCCCCGTCAACTTGGTAGGCCCACAAGTCAGCCTCCCACTATGCTGGGTTCCAGCTGGCAGGGGGAGTATTCATTTTTTTGTGCGTAATAAGGAGGCACTTCCTTGCGTGCGAAGATAGCTGGTGGGTCCGACCTGTTAGCGAGGGGCACGTTTTTTTTCCGCGAAATACAGAGGCCCTTCCGGTGGGTCCCAGATGTCAGGTGGAGGAATCAAAGACTTGAGAAGGCGTACAGTACAAGCTAGTTTACCAGTAAAGAGACGTTGCTGAGTTTTAGAAAAAATAGAGACGTGCTCCTATAGCTGGTTCGAATCCAAACCTAGACTATGACTATATATGGTGCTATGCTACTCTGCAAGTAATGAAACTGACATATCCAACGTTCGCTTCTCCTCTTCTCTACTTACTCTGCCTAGCATCAGAAGCTCTGGCCGCAGCAACCATGTTCGCTGGCTGCTCGTCCACCTGCTCTTCAGCAGGCAACAACCAAATATGCGCCAAGTCGCCACCCGTACCATCACCTGTGGGTCTCATGACACCCCCGCCGGCACGCGCACCACAGCCGGTTGCTCATCGCAACCCGCTGCCGTTGGTGTGGTGCCACTGCTGCAAATCACGCAGAGTCATCCGCCGCGTCTCAACCACAATCCTCAACCCTGGCCGAGTCTTCTACAAATGCCCGAATCATGGGGTAATAATATGTTTAAGTGTTGTTCTGCTGCTTTCAGTTGCTGATTTTTTTAATAGTTTGGTTGGTGATCTTCCAATTTGATTCGTCCAGAAAAGGGAAGATTCGTGTGATTTGTATTTCTGGGAAGTTGCTGATGTGGGGGAGTGCAACTATGCTGATTATTTGGTTAGCCGAGGAATCCCAATACCAGCAGGTTGGGGTGTTGGACAAGTAACTGAAGGAACGGCAGAAGAGGAAGATGCAGAGCAGAAGGTTAAAGATGCAGTTCCTCTGATCATGGCCAAGCAACAGCTGCTGAACGGCCTTGACAACAATGAGGAGATGAAAGAGCTTGTGAATATAATGGGCAAAATCGATGTGCTCTGTAGGATGATTGTCTCTTTATTTGTAGTGTATGTAGCACTCGTGATGTATTCAGTGGCTATGACATGAGCACTTTGCTGAAACTAGTAATGAATGAAACCTGTGTAGCAGGCTGGGCGTAGTGTTGTGAACATCTAATGATTTCTATTAACGGAAATCAGGGGGTATCCCCTTTTGCTCATAAATAAATAAATAGCAGAGGCCCTTTTGGTAATAAATAAATAAATTAGCAGAGGCCCTGTCGGGTCAGCTTTGTTCTCATTCGAAGACGTCGAGCAAATTGCAGTCCAACAGCAAACTATGTCATCAAATTCAAGTTTCACAGCCAAATATGAGTACAACTAAACAACAATGTCATCATGTTTTAGTCGTCATAAAATCACCAAACACAAATCAGCATACATAACAAGTGATGTTCTCACAGGAAAATACTAAACAACATGTTCATCAGGTTTCAGTTGTCATAGCAAACACAATTTCACATAGTAGATAAAAAACGTCTTTTGACAGGCAAATACGACAAAAGCAATGTAATCATCATATGCAGCAGCAGCGTCAACATCTTCGCCATGTGTATCAGTCTGAATCGTAATTTCCCACGGTGTCATCTTCTTCTTCGTCCTCAACATCCTCGAACGTTGGCTTCTTCTTGATCAACTCTTGTATGTCCACAGCACGACAGGCAATCTTTTCGCCAGCGTCATTGACGTGATGGTTCTCAAAGATATTAGGAACATCTGTGTTATCTTGTACATCAGGAGCAGTGTAAGCATCATCTTGTTGTGCAACTTCATTAAACGAATTCCTCTGCTCAAACCCTTACAATACTCTCCAGTCATCGCTACGTGCAAATGTGTCTTCCAAGAAAAATATCTGTGTTGCTTGATTTGCCAAAATAAAAGGCTCGTTGGTTTGGTACGCCGCCTTGACATTGATGGATTTGAAATAATCATCAGCTCTGGTTTTGCGATCCTCGAAAACAGGTTATACCAACGACAGCACAACAGAACCACACACCGATGATCCTCAAAACTGGAGATATACATCAACTGAAATATGTCTATTATGTTAGCATACATTTCAGTTGTCTCTTTGTCATACGTATCCGTGCTCATGATGGCACTGTTTTGTGTCTTCCTGCCTTCGTCTCATGCAAGGGTGTTGTAGCGCACATCTCCAACAACGCAAGATTCATAATGTCTTACCCGAGTATCAGGACCCATTGCTAGTGAGTAAAGGGCATCATCAACTTCCTGCCCATCCTCCCGCATCTTCTTAACCTATGGTTAGAAAATAGACAAGCTGATCATCTTATGTACTCAATATATTAAAAAAACTGACAGTGCAATTCAAAAGCTTACATGGCTCTTGAACCATTTCGCAAATCCTGCCGTAACCAGTTTGTCAATGTTTCTTGGATTTTGCGGCAGTAACTCCTTTTTGTAGATGCTGCACAACATAGTGATCGCGTCAAACATCTAAATATATAAGAATGTGCTGCAAGTTTAGTAGATTACGATGTATAAGCTGCAGTACTTAGCACTTACTTGATATAAGGTAGTATCTCAGGACAGTTATTCAACACATACCAAACCATTTTGTCCAAATATTTAGGTTTGTCCTCTTGTCGACTCTTCCCTGTAACTCAGATAGAATAATCGAAAACATTGAGCCCGGGATTGTCTTCATCCACCTCTTTGCTAAGCTGATCAGCTGTTTCAATGTATTTTGAGCAGAATATCAACGCTTCTGTAGCAATGTAGGCCTCTGCAATGGAACCCTCGGGTCTAGCTCTGTTCCTAACATAGCCCTTGAAAGTGCCTAGCCGCCTTTCAATAGGGTACATCTAGCCATACTGTACTGGACCTCTAAGTAGTGCCTCATCAGGTAGATGAACAGCCAAATGCACCATCACATCAAAGAAGGCTGGAGGATATATCTTCTCAAGGTCACATAGGATAGTTGGTATCTTGTCTCTAAGATGCTCCAAAGCATCTATCCTGATATTTCTACTGCAGAGTTCCCTGAAGAATTGTCCCAACTCTGCAACTGCTCTGTATAAGTCAGGGCGGCCCAATCCTCTAAGGAGAACAGGTAAAACCCTTTGAAGTAGGACGTGGCAGTTATGAGTTTTCAACCCTTGTACCTTGTTTCCATCTGCACTGACTCTCCTTTCAGGGTTGGAAGAAAATCCATGTGGGAATCTCACATGTGACAGGACCTCGCAGAATTCTTTTCTTTTTACCTTGTCCAAGACGTACACAGCTGGTGCCATATCCCGTGGTTTACCTTCATCTTGCACCTGCAAATCCTGTTTGATACCCAGGTGTGTCAAATCAATCCTAGATTTTAAGGTATCTTTCGTCTTGCCTTCAATATTAAGAAGTGTGCCGATAATGCTGTCACATACATTTTTCTCGATGTGCATCACATCAAGATTATGTCGCAGATCCAAATCTTTCCAATACTCCAAGTCCCACAAAGTGGACCTGCGGGTAAACAATAATGTCTCTTCTGCCCTGCCACGCTTCCTTTTCCTGCTACCATTATCAGGATGGTTTCCTGGTGTAATATGCCTGACATTCTCTAATTCCACTTGCAACTCATAGGCGGTGAGCCTCTTGGCGCATCACGGTTTTCATG
The DNA here is from genome assembly GCF_018294505.1 of Triticum aestivum. NCBI lineage: Eukaryota > Viridiplantae > Streptophyta > Magnoliopsida > Poales > Poaceae > Triticum > Triticum aestivum. Next base: position 283,794,622 of record NC_057802.1, read on the forward strand.
CTTTGCATTGAACACATGTCTTCAGTATTTTCTAGGATGTGGCTTGTCCTTGGCAAGGAAACGACGGTGTCCAATGTAACAGATCTTGCTAAGTATTGCGTATGATAGCGGATTCCTGTCACACCGAACACATGCATTGTAACCATGTGTCGTTCTCCCTGACATAGTGCCCAAAGCCGGATAATCATGGATGCACCAAATTATAACAGCACGCAGAAAGAAATCAGCTGGTGGGCTGCTATATAGGTCTCGAGTGAGAACACCCCCCCATAGTTGTTGAAGTTCCTCCACAAGAGGCTCCATGAATAAATCAAAATCCTTTCCAGGACTTTTTGGACCTGGGATGAGCAAGGCCATCATGTAGTTTGATTCTTTGGTGCAGACATTTGGAGGCATGTTGTAAGGGATAACAAGCACTGGCCACATGCTATATGTGGCGCTCTGGTGGCCAAATGGGTTAAATCCATCTGAAGCTAAGCCAAGTCTAATGTTTCTCGGGTCAGCAGCAAACTTTTTGTGTTTCTGATTGAAGCTTTTCCACTCACTACCATGTGATGGATGGCTCATTACATTCTAATCTCTGTACTCCCGGTTCCTAGAATGCCACAGTACATCCTCTCTTGTTTCAGCATCACGAAACAACCTCTGCAATCTTGGTGTAATTGGAAAATGTCTCAGAACATTATGAGGAATCCTCTTCACAGCATCGCCATCTTTCCATCTTGATGATTTGCATTTCGGGCATTCACTTAAGTTGGCATAATCCTTCCGGAACAGAACACAATTATTCTTACAAACATGGATCATATCATATCCAATTCCAACTGCACGAAGGATATTCTTCATTTTACTGTAGGTGTGTGGCAGCTCAGACGCATCTGGGAAAGATTCGCGGAAAGCAGCCAACATCGCATCGAATGATTTGTTGGTCATCCGCTCAGATGTCTTCACCTGAAGAAAGGTGACCATAGCTGAGAATACTGACAGCTTATTTCCTGGGGTGACAGCAACGTTGCATTGTTCCAACATGCGGGCCCACCGTTTTTCTTCTGCAGGTGAAAGTTCACGGAATGCACGAGCATTTCGTAGCATTGTTTCAATGTTGGTCAAACTCACTGGCTCCGCCACCACCACCTCCTCCTCCTCTTCCACCTGAGCATCAGGCAGATCAAGATGGTGATCTGCTGCTTCCACGTAGTCAATAACATTGACGTTCACAGCTTCACCATGATGAACCCACCTAGTATATGTGACCGACATCCCATACAAGTGTAGATGATTTTGCACAGTTGACTGGGGTCTTGTAACTGAATTCATACAACTGCTACACGGGCAGAGCACATCTGATTTCGGACCACCGTACTCAGCTCTGATAAAGTTCATGAAGTTTTCAACCCCCTCGACATATGCAGCGGAGAATCTTCGAGCAGAAGTTATCCAAGTCCTGTCCATCTGTTAGACATACAAATTAGTTCTTCTACTAGATATTACAGGAAAAACATATATGCTTTTTTATGAAGTCCAGAAAAAAATACCTAGGTCGATGTCTAAAGCTATGGCAAGATATTTGGACGAGCAGATCTAAGTAACGAAATATATGTAAAGCTAATTCAGCAAACAGATTTGAGTGCCAAATTATGGCAGGCTGTTTCAGCAGTCAATGAGGCCGAGCACACAGCCATCGAACTATCGAAGGCCATCGCAGCAACAAAGATCGAGTATAAAACGGTGTAGAGCTATTTCACCTAACAGATTGGCTACTAGACCATGGCAATCTACGTCACAATAAATATATGGCAGGATATTTTAGCAACTAATCGGCCTTGGCATGCCATCTCAGCTAAGCAGATTGAGTGCAGAACAGGGCAAGGAAGCTTCTTAAGCAGAGCATATTGACAGTAAACTACTTCGGCAAACAGTGAGATTAACAGCGTCTATCAGCTAACATTCAGCGCTACACCGACATGAACGGGGCCTCAGTCTAGAATGCGCGTACCGTGGGAGAAGCTGACCGCCGTGCGTCTCCACACGAACGTCGCCAGCGGTGGCGGCGCTGACCGCCGTGCGCCTCCACAAGAACGTAGCCAGAGGTGGCGGCGCGGCTAGAGGACGGCAGTCTACGAGAGCGTACTGTGGGAGCGAGAGGATCGCCGAACCGCGGCGCCGACGTATCGGCGCGGCGGGGAGGGCGGCTTTGGCGGAGCGAATGGAGTGGAGGGGGACAGGGGGGAGGGGGGTTTGGGGAATATTATTGGCTAGTTGGCCGAAGGGCGGTTGAATCGGATTTGGGGGGAATTTTTGGGTGTGGGGGGGGAGGATTTTCGCGCGGTGGGCGGGGGGAGTTTGGCGCATGGTCGGTTTCTCCAAGTGCAGTCCCACGTGTCAGTGAAGAGGCAAGCCGAAGCGCGTTCCGTTTGCGTGAGCCGTGTGCAGGACCGAACGTGTGTGGGGTGCAATGCGACCGCGACAGGAGTGCTGTGAGTGTACCGCCTTTTTTCCTTTTAAACTAGGTGCTTCGCCCCCTCAAAAAAAATTTGTTGCTTCGCGCGATCCATCGATACTACTACTAGTAATCCGGTAATCCCGACTAAAACGGCGCGGCCGGGTCTTTTCCCGCGCGATATGCTGGGAGGTTGGCTTAGTTGGGTTTTTTAGGACGAGTAATGCTACACCTACGTAATCCCAGTTACGTAATTAACGTAATGTGAAACGTGTGAGCTGTTGATTGTAGATTGGGGGAGGGAGGGGCCCACCACCATGAAAATCAGGGGAGGAGAGAGAGAGGCAATTTACGTTAACCCTTTCGTAGGTTCCCGTAGATGTAGAAAGATGTGAAATGCGTGAATGTGTAGTGGACGTACTATTGGAGTGCCTAAGATAATTTGTGTATGTATAGACCCTATGTGTTTATTTTACTTCGCATGTTAGATTTGTCTCGGTTCAATAAAAAGCAGAGTTGGTGATGATGGTGTGCCTGTCATCCTGCAATATAGGCCGTCCGATCTATATCTAACGGATAGGAAGGAAACTATGACAATTTACCCGCACTCCTCTCCACATTTGCAGATAAGGCTTTCCCTCGTTCATCCTTTTCTCCCACAAGATCTTGATCTTCCGTGCAACGCACGGGCATCTTGCTAGTACTCCTACAATATGTATATTATTGTGAAAGTTCATATACACCGGCCGAGATTAATGCAAACACGGCAGATTTTCATTACATTTCGAACTTTTATAGGACAGAAAAATAAAAGAAACCCGACCCTAAACCTATTCTACGGCGGCGACCGACGTCCTCCATCTGCGATCTCTATGTACGGGGGCGGGGTTCAAGACCCGTGAAGTGAAGGTGCGGTCTCCGGCGAGGAAGAGTAGAACACGGGATACGGACCGGCCAGTTGGCACACCATGCCCTGCCGCCTCCCATGCCCTACTCATCCTCGGAGGAGTCCCCGACCTCGGCGGTGCCGGACGTTGGACGGCGGCAAGTAGGACGCGTGGCTGACGGTGCTCCCGTCGTCGGCCGCCAGCGTGGCCACCGCTTGTGCGGTCGCGTCCGCGTCCGGCTACGCCGCTATTGCGTCGCGAGAGGCGACTTGAGCGAGGGCGGCGACCTCGAGCTTCATCCCCGAAGACAAGCTCTCCCGCAGAGCGTTCGCACTTGCGGTCATGGCGGATGTGGTGCCAGGTAGGAGGACGATGCGCTATGGTGTGGAGGTTAGCTGGGCGTTGCCGCTTTAAGTAGCGCATTCCGGTGAGGCCAAGCGTCCGGGTGCGTCATTAAGTCGCCGGAGTTGGTTCCTCGGGCACCGAGCCTCTTAACGACGACATACGAACGGACGGCATGAATGCGGGCAGCTGGCGCCGGCTGGGAACGCACCGCGCGACGGCGCGAGGGACGAGGGTTTTGGTGTGCCAGGGTAGTCAGCTGCGGTCGTGGCAACGTTGGAGATGCCCTTTGCTCACATGCGATCCCCGCATGTCATTGAAAAAGCAAGACGACCCGGCATGGTCTCAGGTCCAGAGGATGCAGTTGGCCGCGCTACACCACTCCGCGGACGCGTCGCGGCGCCCCGTGCATCCTCGACGAGCCGGGTGTTGGGGTGTGTTTGGATTGTGGCCAAAGTGCACCTTACCAAAATTTTGGTCATGACCCAAAGATTGGTCTTTGTTTGGATGGTTGCCATTTTTTTGGCATGCCAATGAACTCTAGCCAACTCTAGTTCATTTTTCTTGCCAATGTCGGCCAAATCATGGGCAACCAATACCTCAACCAAAATTTTGGTCATGACCCAAAGATTGGTCTTTGTTTGGATGGTTGCCATTTCTTTGGCATGCCAATGAACTCTAGCCAACTCTAGTTCATTTTTCTTGCCAATGTCGGCCAAATCATGGGCAACCAATACCTCAACCAAAATTTTGGCTACCCAATGCTTTGATGGGGCAACCTTGGGCACAAACCAAACATACCGTTGGTCGTGCCACAGCACTAACGCCACCCTCGGCACACTGAAACCGACCGTGTCTAGCGACGATATGAGCGTGTCGCTCACCGCGGTCGCCGTGTCCAGAGGCGGTGCTGGAGCTGCGCCCCGTTGTTGGCCCCAACGACCCACATGAACGGTTGTCGGTGGCGAGGAGGTCGTGGGCCAGCTCCTCCATTGGACTAGTCTGCGCTACGTCGTCCCGACGGGTGTGCCCCACATGTCGGTTTCCCTGTTTTCCCGGCCATATTCGAGCGTCAGTGCTCCGCGTTGCGCATTAGGCCTTTCACTATGTAGGCCAAGCGAGACAACTTATTGTTTATTTGAGCCGTTCAAGTATAATCATGTGGCGTTTGCTTATTTCTCATTCCTCTCCAACCCTCTTCTCCATCGATCATGTCGCCCTCCAGTCGAGTCCATCCTCCCGCATGCCTCATTTGAACATTCCGCCGAGTATCATTCGCATGTACCCACCCTAGTCCTCTTTCAATAGATCTCCGGACCCCGAGATGAAATCGAGAGGGAACGAGTGGGGGCACGTGATACCTAAGGCGGATTCAAAATTTTGAACCGGTGATCATAGCATCCGCAAATCATATATAAAGGGTATTCAATGTTTGTTTCGTTTTTGAACGTACAATATACTCCCCCTATCCTTTCTAGTTTACATATAAGTTTTATGTGTAGTCAAAGTATCTCTACTTTGATCAAAAAGGTATCAACATTCAACAACGCCCAATCAATATTGTTAGATTCGTACGTACTCCTAGATTTGTACTCGAGATGGTTTCCAATTTGACTATTGACAAGATTAATAGTACATGAGATGTATAATGTGAAAATTATATCATTGGAAACTCCTTTCACATACGAATTTGACCGTATGCTTTGTGTAAGTTGCATGTCATATATTATTACTCTAACATTTGTGTAAGTTGCATGTCATATATTTTTACTCTAACATTTGGTCAAAGTAGTATATTGGAAGTGGATCCTCTGACATAGGTATCCCTGCCTTACCCTCCCTTTCGGTCACTTACTGGCGGACCCTATGCTTGCTAGGCCCCGCATGTCAGTTACTCAATGGGTTCGGCCACGTCAGGGGATCCTCATCCGTAGTATACTCCCTCTGTTTTTATTTACTCCGCATAAAACGGAGGGAGTGGTGGTAGAATAAATGACGCGGGCGAGGGAGGGGGATGGACGTCGGTTTGCTCTCAACTGCGGTCCCATAAGCGAGCAAAAACGCAAGACGAAGCGCATTCCATTCGGTGAGCGACGTGGAGGGTCCAGCGTGCCGGGCTGCAACGCGAACGCGACAAGAGCGATGTACAGTCAAAACCGATTGACCGGTCGTCACCGGAACCACTATTCACACCAGAACCTTCGCTGCTCGGCCTACGCCAGCCACTGCCCTAAAACCACACCAAATCTCCAGCCCATTCCCCCACCTTTCGATCCCCTAGCCCGCATCAAGCGTCCCCTAGTTCGCCGGAAAGCCATGGTGCGCCGCAAGATCACTTACTACAAGATGCTGACGCCGGAGCGCCGCGCAGAAATCGCGGCGGCGGTCGGCGCCACAGACCTCCGTTCCCAAGCTCGCTTTGCGGCGGGCCAATCCCCGAGTTCTCTGGAGCCAAGCTACGAGGAGGAGGAAGCCGATCCAATGTTCATGGCGGAGGTCGCGGCGCAGAAGGCCCCGATGGGTATGAGACGATGGACGTCGACTTCGTGCCGGCGTCCGAGTCCCCCATGGTGCAGGCGGACCAGCGGTTCAACATGGCGATACTAAAGGAGGACCGGGAGGCAGAGGCTCAACTCGACGCGGAGCGCGCGCATGCCGCTGCCATCGAGGCTCTCCTGCAGGCGGAACCGGATGTCGTGGATGTGAACCGGGCGGCGGAGGCTCAACTTGAGGCGGAGCGCGCGGATGCCGCTGCCATCGAGGCCCTCCTGCAGGCGGAACCGGACGTCCTGGACTTGAACCGGGCGGCAGAGGCTCGACTCGACGCAGAGCGCGCGGATGCCGCTCTCATCGACGCCCTCCTGCAGGCGGAACCGGACGTCCTGGACTTGAACCGGGCGGCGGAGGCTCGACTCGACGCGGAGCGCGCGGATGCCGCTGCCATCGAGGCCCTCCTGCAGGCGGAACCGGACGTCCTCGACTTGAACCGGGCTGTGCTCTCGTCCGTGCAGAGCGCCCGCACGCTCCGCTTGAACGAGTAGCTGGAGGCCGAGGACAACCACGGTGCGGAGACACACGTCGGCAGCGACGGCTGGTTCGCGCCGGCAGCCAAAGACGACGAGGCCGTCTCTTTCCGCGAGCAGTGATAGTTTTTCTTTATGTTGTTGTTTTTATGGATCTTTTGCTGTGTAAAAACATATATTTGTTATGCAAGTCGCCTGACTTGGGTCAGTCTACCATTTCAGGCGGTTGGATGAATATCCTACGTCTCCTAACCCTTCTTTCCTTCTTCCTCACCTCTTCTTCTTCCCCAACAGACCACCGCACGGGCCGTACGGATACTCCCCAACATGCGGTTGGATAAACATACTCTATGAACGAAAATTATGTGTCAGCGATAGGATGGCTGAGTTTGGTTTGTTCACATGCGACAGCACGTGTCAGTGAGGGTGCGTTCCCTTGGTTGGGTTTGCGGCGTGCAGGAGCGACTGTGTGAGGGTGCGGTGCGACCGCGGCGTGCAGGAGCGACCGTGTGAGGGTGCGGTGCGACCGCGACAGCCGTGCGCAAGTGTACCTCCTTCTCATTTTGAAAACTTTAGGCAAGCTTGGCAAAAATGTGTGGCGAAGTTTGGCAATGCAAGGCCTAGACCCAAACAGGATAAGTACGTACGTACTAGGAGTACTAGTGTTAAAAAAGAAAGGCGGGGTTTTCCTTCGCGGGATTTAATCGATACAAATCCTCGTTTCACGTGTCAATTAATGCGTATTTTTCTCCAAAGCCCAAAGAGCTAACCATCTCACTCCTCATCGCTTGATTAATGCAGCGCCATGCAAACCAACCTTCTCACTTCCGCATGGATGCAGGGGATATTAATGTCCTTGGTTGCTAGTACGAGGCAAACCCCATCAATTTTGCCTCGTGTAGTGTTAGTGGCCTTTTGCAAATTGTAATTTTGATATACTGGCCTTGTGTACAAAAAAATGGAGGTAGTAACTATATTTGACTTCCTTCCCCATTGCGGTGACGTCGATGATATCTCGAACGTTGTGGTTTGGCAAAGTGCGTTCGACGGAGAACACCATTGAGGGAGACCACGGTAAGTCGTTCGCAAGTGCCGCCTGCAAGCCGAGACAACCGCCTTATTTGCATCCAGGAAGTCCGTTGAACCAAAGGACGCGTAAATGTACTAGTACTACTTGTACACAATAGCGTCGTCCGTCCAGCTTAGTGCGGTGAGATGGTTTCTCGAAGAAGACATTGGAGAAGCGGAGTCAGCGAAGAGTGAAATGATGGTTGCTTCGTCCGTGCTTTGTGATTTGACGCCTCACTGCTTTGTGATTTGTGATAGAAGGGACAGGGGAGTAGACTCTGTCCTCTATACTGTACATGCGTCCAAGCACGGGAGAAAGAGGAGAGACATTGCATTTTTCTATTCCTTCAATCAATCAATCAGGGAGCTTCGGTTCCATCCTTTTGGCTTTGGCAACACCGTCCATAATGGTTCCCACGATGCCAAAAGCTATTTTCACATTTGGCTACACATTGTGGATGCCCTTAACCGTACCACTTGGTTTTGCTCCTGTGTGCTATCTATACAAATCTCAATTATATTGATCTAAAAAATTATAGAATCAAGATTAGTAAAAAGGAGGTGATTTTGCCGCGCGGATGGCGGGGGAGGTTTCTTATTTTTAGATGACGTTGTCCTGGTGGTTTGCTAACATGCGGTCCCACGTGTCAGTGCTTTACCAAGACGATCCGCTTCCCACATGAGGCAGAACAACGGCAGAAGCAACACGTGGTTAACTTGAAGAAGATGAGGGAGAAGCGGATTCAGCAACGAGTGAAATGATGGTTGCTTCGTCCCTCCAACTTCTTTTTTTAGCATTATTACTTCGTCCCTCCAACTTAACTGCGGGAAAGGTGCAGCTTTGTGATTTGACACCTCATTGCTCATTACTACGCCGGCGCCATGACTGGGTGCTTCACCCCGGCTGCTCTGCACTGTATTGCGGTATGGCACGTGGACCCGGTAGCTTGATGTCCCACATGTCGGCGAAAGGGACTAGAAGATTTATGAAAGCGAGCGCTCCACTCTTACGACGGAGGAGTACACGACACGACGGCCTAGTGAACTGTCACTTGTACTGTATATATAGTTTTGCCGTTTTGCACGATCCATCGATACAAACCCGATCAAACAGGAAAGGGCGGGATTTTCCCCGCGCGGTATATGATACTGGCCATACATTTCAAAGGCAATTTTAATGTATGCAAACTGAATAATTAAGTAACAATATGATATCTAGTAAAACTAAAAACACATATGATTTATTGTGTTAGAGTGTAGTAGTAGTGCTATATTGCATAGTTGTTAGATGTAACATGCGAGAACGTGTAGAGATGTAGTTTTGGAGGCCCTACAGAGAGAAAAGCGTAATACGTTCACCGAACTTCAGAATAAGCTTATTACGGCCACTATATACATTTTGCGGTGATTATACGGTCACTTGCTCACGGTTCAGCATCGGATTGCACTCTGTTGACCGGCCAAATAGTCTACGTGGCACCATGTTGTCTAGTTAAATTGACCACGTTCCTTGTGGGTCCCACCTGTCAGTTCGCATAGGGGAAAGGTCAGATAAACACAAATTTACGCAGGCGCGACAAGACTCCACCCCGTGCGCGGAAATCACCTGGTTGTGTACGTGTCTGTCAGGGCCTGATGTGTGCGCATGCACGTGTAGGTTGAGCACTTGAGCGTGAGAGTGTGTGTTGCTCGTGTTGTGTACTGGTGTGTGCATGCATGCATGCATGCGTGTGTGCGTGTGTGGCTGCGTGTGTACGTGTGAGTGTTGCGTGCGTGCGTGGGTGCATGTGTTCGTGTGAGTGTTGCGTGCATGCAGTTCGTGTGCATGCGTGCGTGTGTGTATAATCACCACACCAGCTCCTGTGTGTTAAAACATACGGCTCAGCATACCAATACAAGGCCACCTTGTCCGCTGTGCCCGCGGTCATGACTTAGAACCACCGTCCAATATTTTTTTGTCGTTTGTTTTCATTCTTACTAGGAAGATGCCCGTGCGTTGCACGTAACATCAAGATGCATTTGTATGACTAGTTTATCTTGTGAGAGAAAAGGATGAATGAGGGAAGGCCTTATTTGCAAATGTGGAGAGGTGTGTGGGTACCTTTTTGCAAAATTGTCATAGTTTCTTTCCTATCCGTCAGATATAAATCGGACGGCCTATATTGCAGGATGGCAGGCACACCATCATCACCAACTCTGTTTTTTATAAGAGTGTATTTTATCCCTACTCTTATAAAAAGCATAGTCGGTGATGATCGTGTGCCTGCCATCCTGCAATATTGGTCGTTCGATCTATATCTGACGGATAGGAAGGAAACTATGGCAATTTTGCAAAAAGATACCCACACCCCTCTCCACACTTGCAAACAAGGCCTTCCCTTGTTCATCCTTTTCTCCCACAAGATAAACTACTCATACAAATGCATCTTGATGTTCCGTGCAACGCATGGGCATCTTGCTAGTATTTTATAAGAGTGTAGATGTAGAGTAGATACAAGCCGGCAGGTGGGCCCGATGGTAGTGAGATAATGTGATGCAACACTAGAGGTGCCACGTGGAGCGTTTAACTGGTCAACTAGTCGTCTCTTGAGCAAATACATAGTTGTACGGTGAGCCCGTGACTGTATAATAACCACAAAACGTAAATGGTGACCGTAATGAGTGGATTCTGAAGTCCAATGTACGTATTGTGCTTTCGCTTCAAATACAATGATTGTCACTGTATATATCGCGAGAGAGAGAGAGACGAAACATGCGTGAATGTGCTGGGGGCTTACTTTTAGAGGACCTGGAGATAGTTTGTGTGCGTACGTGAAAGGGGCGTAGAGGGGGGGTATGCGATGGAGAGAGAGACGCTCTTCGTTTCTCTTTATTATGACTAACTTTATATATAGTATAAAAATATACAAATTCACAATGCGGAATAAATATCATTGTGGGCACCATGCAATGCAAGCGTTCATACTCCTCCATATAACTTTGTAATGTTGTATATATGTAAAAATTCTAAAATATTTTTTTGGCCACACTTTATTCGAAAGGAATGTTGTATGCGAAATAAACGTGAAGAGAGGGCTTTTTTGATCAATGGGGTACGTGATGTAACATGTGTGAATGTGTAGTTGATGCATTTGGCAGGGCCTAGAGAGGTATGTGTGTGTATTACGTATTCGAGAGAGGCATGGATAGAGGGGCCGGCGGGGGGGGAGGGCGTGGGAGAGATAGCACGAGAAATGAGAGTGGTCTAGAGAGAGAGACAAATATGATCACGGCGAGAGATTCCCTTGAGTGTGTATATGCAAGGGGGGAGTGGATAGAGGCACCAGGAGAATATTTTTGTGTGTGTGGTGTCTGTCTTGGTATGTGTGGGTGTGAGAAGATAACGAGACGTGGGGGCAGAGGGTGTGTCACCGCGTGAGGTCCGGTGGGTCGAGGTGAGGCCCTTCGTTCAGTTCCGTCCTGCGCCACATTGGTCGGCCCGTGACGCATTTAGGGAGACCCATGGATGACTAGTCGTACAAGACAAAGATAGCATAATTGTGAAGGACTCTATGTCCACACAAAGCCGGCTAGGATTTGTAACCCTAGGTTCTCGGACTAAGGTAACCCCTTTATCTCTGATATTACTATTCATCCAACCTAACTTTAAGGGGCATCGTACAGAATGCTCTGCTAGAATCATACTCGTCGATTAGGAAGAGAGGTGTGAGAGATAGGCCTAAAGATAATGTGCGTACAGGAGACACGTAGGCAGGTCTATGTATATAGAAAGGGTCGATGGGGATTGTGCGTGTGTATGCTTGCGAGAGGAAGAGTGCTTGTGATAAAGGTTAGTGAAAACAGTCGTAAATGGTTACGAGAGGGAGGCAGGGTTATATCGAGAGCATGTGTGCGAGAAAGACACCTCGGGAGAGAGTGTGTGAGCATGTATGAGAGACCACCGATGGAGAGTGAAACTACACGTACAAGACTATTGTACACATTGATTAAAGATATAAATTGTATCCAAATATTAGGATGGGATCATGATATTTGCAATTCGCGTAAGGAACGGTCATTGATCCATCAGACATCTAGATTCTATCGAATTTGAGCATGTCTATGTTATTATTCGACACAATTGATCCACATAGTTAGTATTTTGAACTCCAGACAATGCATCACTTTAGCAATCGAATATAAACGTGAGTATAGTTCATGTTGTGTGTGTAAAGCACATTATACATACGAAAGTTACACAATGAACATTATAAATAGCTACCTATGAACTAGCATACATTTGAATTCAACTTAAGGTGGTTTAAAAAAATCGAATTCAACATGAAGTCCATTCAATTATTTGAATTTGATATCATGGCATTTGTAAATCATACCTAAATTATGGGGGCACCAATCTTTGCTCTGATTTTGTACATAATAGCATATGTAGTCGTGTACAAAATAGATTCAAATTTAGCTCCTCCATTCCAAAATAATCGTAGTTATAGGATTTTCAAGTGTCAAAATTTCAAAAATAAGCGGATAATTTAATGAGGTTTTCAAACATACAAGGTCAAATTTAACGTTGTCTATTTAGGTCAATCCTCAAAGTTCAAGAGTACTCTAAACATGAATGCTTGTGTTTCAAAATTTTGAACGAAGCGCCAAAAGAGCCTCTACTCGCCCGAAACCGCGTGAGACCAATGTTTGGTAGTACAAGGAAATTACTTTTCTAATAACTCCGACCCATGAAACCTACCGGCCCGACGTCCAAAGGTCTAAACCGGGGTAGGTTTGTAGCTTCATCTAGACGCCACGCAACCGCCTCCAAAAACATTCATACACAACGGCCGCCTAAGCACACATGCGCGCGGCCGAAATCGCTCCCGCCCACTATTTGGGACACCTGGGATTACCATCCTACCCCCGATCCGTAGTAGGTCCGAAATTTAAGAGGGGGGCAAAGTTTGTACTTTCCCCAAATTTCAAACAAGCGCGTCCCATCTTCTATTCAAAAAAGCCAAAACAAGCGCGTCCCAGACCGAAACATGGTTCTCCCCCCTCCCCCCTCCCCCGCCCACCCGTCTGATTCCCCATTCGTACTCCGTGGGCGAAAAAACTACCTCTCCACCAGCCGCGAAACCCCGGCGTCCTCCGTCCGCCACCCCATTCCACCCATCAACCGCCGCCCTCCTCCATCACGCCGGAGCCGATACCCTGACATCATCGTCCACCGCAACCTCAACCGAACGCCCTCCACGGCTAGTAGTTGAAGCCGAGGCCGAGCCGTCCGTACTCGAGCCAGTTCAACCACGCCGTCCTGCGCCTCACCGCTGCCGCTCCAACTTCGCCACCCTCAACCGCACCGGAGCTATTCCTGCTACGCCGTCCTTCACCGCCTTCTGCTTCCCCTCCGCCGACATACGGCCACGGCAACACAGTCAACAATTTGGCCATGGGTTCGTCCAAGCCTGCACCCTCCTCCAGAACATCGGTTTCCCCGGCAAAAAGAAGAAGATCGGCGCGACATGTGGAGGCGACCACACCGGCAACCGAAAATGATACTCCTCTTCCCTTATTCGTGCAAATCTTACATGTCTGCTTGCACGGTATTCATCCCATAGAAGACACTAGTTGACCGCTTCTTCTTGATACTAGATGTTCCTATTAACACGCGATGCACAAGGTCTGTCGCCCCCCTGAATTTCAATTCCTGGTCAGTTGATTCCCAATTAACGGAAGCATTCCCCGGCGTAACAGGCTCTAGTCCGCCTATTACGCTGGGGAAGTAGCGCCTCGGTGTTTATCTTAGGGGCATGTGGGGCCTAGAGCTACTGGCGCCCGATCTGGAGGTCGGCCGGGATTAAAGGGATGGCCTGGGGGCGCTGCCAAGCATGGCGGTGGTGTGAGGTCGAGGGGAGGGCGGGGCGGCGGAGGCAGGGGTCTGGGCCAGTGGTCGCTGGCGGTTCGAGAAAGATCGTCAACAGTGACTGGCAGGAGGTAGACGAAGGCCATCTGCCCGTTCCTTATAGATAGTACGGTTCATTAAGAAAATCGACTGACCTATTTATTTTCAGTTGACTGTTATCTTGATATGACCACATGTGGTGGTGTGCTGGAGGAGTACCTGCATTTCCTGTCCTCATATATTACAAAATCATACGGAGTAGAATCTAATTTTGTTTGCCATGCAATGTTGTAGAGCTATCATATGCCTCCTGTCATTTATTTTTCAGCCACCTACTATCTGCTACTTTTACAGTGCACTAGTTCTGCACACACTTCACCCATACTCTCACTATTGTGTTTTTATGCAAGGGTATTTCAGACTCTGCTGCTATGAGAGAAGCAAAATAGAAAAGAGAGAAGTCGCTCCAGCGTCGTACACGGATAGGCCAGACACGTTTCAACCTTATAATAGGTGCAGTGTCAACAGATGGAGACGGTAAACGTAGGTCTGGAGTTGATGACCTCGCTCGCAATGAACCACCATCCCAGGTGCTTGCTTTAACTTCGCGGTTAAATGTGGTTGCATGTTCCATATGGTGTCTAGCTTGTATTCGAAAGGCCGAAGTCGGTCTTTATTAAGATAAGGAAAGATATTTTTTACATGAACCACCATCCCGTGAGCACCAGAAGACAAATAGCTAGTCAGGGCACTAGTCGAGCCAGTGAGAAGCCCAGCAAAGAGAGGCATCACCTGGAAGCCAACTAAAAAGCCGCGATGGTGGCGAAGCAGCCCGCCTCCCACCAGGATCTCAGGTCCTAGATGATCATGCTCACCACTCCAGCCGGATGTCTAGCTTGTATTGCTTCCAATTTGGTTAAATTGCATCTGCTTAGCTTACACATTATACCTTTGAATATGACATGCCTTTCTGTTTTGGGTACATACTAGTACATCTGTGTATTAACCATGTTCTTACCTCAAACTAATGTTCTTGTGTATCCCTCATCAATCACTTATGATGACGCAGTCAGGCAAGTGGATTATTTCTCATTTAAAGAATGCAGCGCCAGCCTCCCGACATGATCCTCAAGAAACAGCAAGGCTAGATGAAGATAGTGAACGTAGCTCTGTAGTTGATTACCGCATTTCCCCTACACTAGCATCGCAGGTGCTTGCTCTAACTTGGCAGCGTGATATGTGGTTGCATGTTGCATATGGTGTCTAGATTGTAATTCTTCCAATCTGGTTAAACTTCATGTGCTATTCTGCTTAGCTTATACATTATACCTGTTAATGTGACATGCCTTCCTGTATTTAGTACATAGTACATCTGTCTATTAAGCATGTCCTTACATAAAACTATTGTTTTTTTGTATCCCGCATCAATCAATATGACGAGACACCTTTAGTATATGCAGTGCGATATTAGTTGCATCTTTCATATGATTTATAGCATGCGCTGCTTCTAATTTGTTGAAATTCCATTTATGATGGGACGCTTTTAACTTGGCAGAGTCATATTGGTTGCATCTTTCATGTGGTGTCTAGCTTGCATTGCTTCTTATTTGTTGGAATGGTTTCTGCTTAGTTTACACAAACAGTTGTGAACATGCCATGCCGTCCTGTTTTTCGTACATATTCCATCCTGGTATCATGTGTTTGCCTTACATCAAAGTAGTGATTGTCAGTATCATGCATGAATGAGTTCTGAAGAGAGAATTTTATTGCTTTTTCTTGTCGGTTTTACTTGACAATTCAAAATCAATAAAGCGGAAGGAAGTTAGCAAGGCAGCGGATAAAGGTGCTCCTTCCAAACGGAGGGCCTCTACAGTTTCTACTCCTCCATCCCCCCAAGATGATTTCCAAGACAACACATGCATAGACACTCAACGTAGCTGTGTTTATGATGAGCACGTCTCCCCTAGTGCACCATCACCGGTGCTCCCTCTAACTTGGCACTGTTATATGTGGTTGCATGTTATGTGTGATGTCTAGCTTGTATTGCTTCTAATTTTGTTGAATTCCATCTGCTTACTTTACACATTATACTTGAATAAGACACGTGTTCCTGTTTCTAGAACATACAATATCTGTCTATCACACCATGTTCTTACATCAAATTACTACTGTTGTGTAACCTGCAACAATCACTTATCATAAGACACGTTTGACTTCGGAGTGTGATATAGGTTACATCTCGCATTCTTTTCTAGCTTGTACTACTAATTTGTTGAAATGGCACTTATGACGAGACAGTTTTAACTTGGTAGAGTGATATTCGTTGCATCTTTCATATGGTGTCTAGCTTTCATTGCTTATAATTTGTTGAAATGCCTTCTCCTTAGTTTACACATCATAAGATGTGAATATGCAATGCTGTGAATATGCAATGGCACTAATAACGAGAGACCTTTAACTTGATAGTGTGATGTTGTTTGTATCTTGCATATGATTTATTTCTTGTAGTACTTCACATTTGTTTAAACGGCATTTATGATGAGACGCTGTTAACTTGGCAGAGCGATATTTGTAGCATCTTTCATATGGTGTCTACCTTCCATTGCATTACTTCTAATTTAGTGAAATGTCTTCTGCTTAGTTTACACATCATAGTTCTGGTTATCTCATGCTGTCCTGTTTTTCTTACATATTACATCCTCCTATCATGTGGTTGTCTAACATCAAAGTTCAATTCGTTTGTATCACACATCAATTTGTTCTGAAGAACTAAATTGTTATTCGTTTTTCTTGTCGGCTTGACTTAACATGGCACAGAGAAAGAGGAAGCAAGATAGAACGACAGGGAAAGGGAAGCGGAAGAATCCTGCAGATTCTGCTGGTACTGATGGTGCAATAGAAGGTCGAAGTCCAGCGGAAAATTGTACCGACAGGGTATCCTATGCTAAACGAGCTGCGGAACAAGCCAAACAGAAACAAATAGCTGCCACCAAACAAGTAGAGACAACCCTAGTTGTTGCAACACCTTCCACAGTACCACCAGCTGCACGATTTACTCATTGGTCAACTCAGCTAGCAGCACGTTCCCAAGCTCCCTTGCCACCTGACACTACTTCCGAAGCACTCTTGACACAAGATGAGTTGGCAAGATCAGATGAACTTTGTGAGCTTCAACAGCAAGAAGGTAGTTGCTGGAGTCAAGTTACAGTTGCATGCTTCTTTATAGGTAGTCTCACAATTTGATGTACACTAACACTTCCTATGTTTGTTGTTGGACTAGCACCTAGGCGCAAGAGGAAACAAACATCAAGGATAATGCTCGATAGGTTAACTAAATCTGGAGGAGGAAGAATGGAGATCCGTTTTGAGGCAGGTTTAAAAAGGCCACGTGATGCTACAGAGTCAGCCAAGTTAGTATCAGAGGCAGCGGTTGCTGTTAGGTGTCATGTACGTATCCTCCCAACATGGATTCAGTACAGGAATGACAAAGACGAAACCCAGTTCAACACCTTCCTCGACCATTTATCTGTAAGTATGGTTATGTATGGAAACTAGTAATATCGTCTTGCTCTGTCCAATACTTTCTAGGTTGCTGATAATGAGACTCCCATAATTTTCAACAGATGAGGTTCAAGTTGGATAGCCAAGATGATGCAACCAGACAAGCTTGCACCCATGTTTTCAAGTCTGCTCTGCGACAGTATCGGTATAACTTGAGGAAAACTCACTTTGAAGGCAAGGCTAACAGTGAACTTGCCCAAACATCTCCAGTGGAAAATATATCTGATGAAGACTGGAGAGGCCTCGTTAAACACTGGTCCGATCCGAAGTATCAGGTACATTATATATATGTGATCAGATCACATGTTGAAGTCCTATTTACGCATGTGCCACACAAATCTATCTTCTTGTAGGTGAACTGTTCAAAGAACAAGGCCAACTGTACGAAAGTGAAATTCCAACAGATGACAGGATCTCGTAGCTATATTGCACACTTCGAGGCTCTTGTAATTACCTGCTGTTTAACTCTTTTCGTTGTACCATATTATCAGATCTATATTGACGTGTTCCAAATGGAGAGGAAAGCCCGCAAGGACCAAAAAGTACCTGAACCAAATGTGTGGAAATCTTCAAGGACTGTCACACCAGCAAGAAGAAGGGCATGACTACACCAGTCAAAGCCGCTGTTGTAAGTCCTTAATCCTCATGCCTTTTAACTACTACTTACTCTGACTTGTGCCTCGAACTGCATGGTTTGCAGCCAATGTCTATTACTCTTTTCAATTTTATACACAATTGTCTTAGCGTATCATTGCACCTTACAAGGTTTAAAAGAGAGGAGTGATGTTCCTTTGATCTTGACCTGTAATCTAGTTCCGTGCTGGACTTGCCCACACAAAGTTACAATTGCCTGTTTGTCTGTTCTCAGTTGTTTTGTGATATGAATGATGTCATACTATGCTTACCGTATTATAAACTTCGTCTCTTTATCCTTAGCCCTCAATACAATGTGAAGAAATAGACAATACATTAGCGATGGTACATGGTCATATGTTTGGAACCTGGTTTTATTATGTACTTTGCAATAAAATACAACTATATTTTACATGGGTTCACCAGAATAAGTTCTGTATATAGACCAAAGCTATTTTGTTTGGTTTTGCTGCCTCCTTAATATCTTCTGTTCTGGTACTACTAATGTAAAACCTCAACTTTTCAGCGAGCTATGGAAAAAATGGTGGAACCGCCACCTTCTGAAGGTGGCGAGGCAACTATAAACGCAATGTCAGCTCTTGCTGCAGTGGGTCAGTACCTGTCCACTAACAGTGCCAAAAGCACGTTCCTGCGTAATACTGGGTTGGTTGTTAAGGCAATCTCGTCCAAACTGCCTCATGATCAAGATATGCAAGCTCAAAACAATGTTGTATCTGCGCTCCAGACACAAGTCCATTCCCTAACAGAGACCCTTTGTGAAACAAGGAGAGACATTGTTCGATGTTGTCAAGATATGCATGGTTTTGAAACCAGACTATCAGACATTTGCTATGTTGTTCAGGAGCCTAGGAGAACTGAAGGCGAAGGTTATGGTGCTCCATCGGACAATACAACATGAAAACGTAATAGTCAGGTCAAATGAACTGAGCTTCTGAACTTCTGGTGGTGCATTTATCTGCTAGACTGTTAACTTTTATGCCAACCTTCCTTTTGTTTTATAGTTGTAATTTGTTTTGGTGCGTTACAAAATTTGTTCTTAACGTGCAGCCACCGGCTGAAGAAAATAGCAAGCCATTTTTGTATAGTGTAGGGTTTTCCCTATATTTGCACAGGTGGTGAACTTTGATGCCCACCGGCTGTAGTTAACATGGGCCTCCTATGGGCCGTAGAAACAATGGGCCTTCTAAGGGCCATAGAAACAATGGGCCTTCTACGTGGCGTAGAAACAATGGGCCTTATACGGGCCATAGACACAATGGGCCTTCTATGGGCCGTATCATCAATGGGCCTTCTACGGGCCGTATGATCGGTTGGCCAAACATGGGCCAATAATAGACCACATTATGGTCGTAAATGGGCTAGAGTTGAAATCGTCCGTTCATGGGCCGACCATAATGGGCTGTCGTTAATCGGCTGTATTTTGATGACGCTATGAAAACGGCCCAACGTATTAGCAGGCCACAAACGGGCCGACTGTAACCACGGGCTGAATTTGGCCCACAAGCAGAAAATGACAGTAACGGGCCGTAAGTAAACGAATGTGGAAATGAGCCCAAGAATAAATGGGCCCCGAGAAGGCCGAAAGATAACATGGGCTGGAAATGGCCCAACGGAATAATGGGCCGTTAATGGGTATAAAGTGATACACTGTTTATTACGGCCCAGTTTCACCACGTGCCGTTAATGGGTATAAAGTGATACACTGTTCATTACGGGCCAGTTTTACCACGGGCCGTTAATGGGCCGAGAGTAATAAGGGCCTCATATGGGCTGAAAGACGTCATGGGCCATACATGGGCCGGAAGTTAAAACGGGCTGGAATTATATTGGACGGTCGAGATGACGCTACTGGGCCTAATTCAAACAGGCCGTTCACAGGCTTGCTGGGCCGGCGCGCCACCTTTTGACCAAGTCAAACGGGCCAGCCTTTTCACAGGAATGGGCCTCTGTTGGGCCGTGCCATGTGTTGACGTATCATAGGCGCTTTGGGTCCAATGAATGGATGACATCTGTCCCAACGGTGAGCCGACACACGTTTCCTCCAGCCAATGATGATTTTACACGTGGAAAATCCCCATTGGTCGGAGCTATTAACGGGTTATCGGATCCAAAACCGGACCTGATAGCTTAACGGCGTTCCGTTACGGTGGATGCCACGTGTCGGTCACCCTTGACGAAAGCACTTCTGTGACCCGTGATTTATCGTCATGGAAGTGGACACTTCTGTGATGATAATTTTGTCAATGTCATGGAACACTTCTACGACAGCACATGTATGACTATCTTGATTCTGTCATAAATTTTTCATGGATGTACATGCATGATAGAAAACGTGACCTACTGTGACAAACACGTATCATCACGGAAGTGTATTTTTTTGTAGTGTTATTTGCCTCGCATAAAGTGATTGTGAAATTTTTTTTACTTCAGTTTTGCACCATCTTATGTGTGCAGATAAATAAGAAAAACAATCGAACTACGTCACCATCTCGGTCAGCTTGCCAAGAGTTCGGATAACCGAGGCCAGGCCAAGGAAAAATATGGAGTGTGTCACGCACGGTCGCGGGTGATCTGCAAATCCGGTCATCAATTGTTGACCTTGGAAAAAATTATTGAGGCACGTCCGGCGACCGGCTCGATCCGATCTCGAGTACATGGATGGATGGCGGCATTGTTTACACAGATTGATAAAGCGCCGGCAATGTACATTGTCTCAACCGAAGAGCAAGTCATGGGGAGGAATTGCTGGCTGCACAGATCCCCTTACCGAGCTAAAAAGAGAAGCGCCCATTGAATACTATTAGAAGGGAAGTACCAGTTGTGCTATATTAAGCACGTTTTCCATATCTAATTAATAAATATCCTTTTTCGTTTGGCTATGCTCATACGTTTTGGATTGCTAATTCAGTACTCTCTTTCTGGCCACTGATGTGGCCACGAGATGGCCTTGTTGGTTCGTGCATGGACGGCTTCTTAGGGGCGCACGCACGTCAGCGCATACATGGAGCGGTGGCAGCAGCACGACCGCCACCTTTTATTTGCTTCGGTCTGATACGGTCTTCGTTGCCAGCCTCCCGTGGATTTCCGACCTGTGCCGACATCTCCATCCTGCCACTCTGCAATCGACTCCACCTGCATCACACCGCACCTCAGCATGCCAACATCGTCGTCTCAATCGGCATGAATCAACTCGCGAGATCACCTTGTTGGTCGAATTGCCATACCGACATGTTCGGTTGCCTCCGGAACTTCGGCATCACTGAGAGAGCTCTACCTCATCGAGTGTTCGGCGCACAGGCCATATTTTTTATTACTCACTTTGCATAAATTATTTATTATTCAACAACTTTTTAATTTATTACTATTACTATTATCTCCGGTTTGCACTATTTTTTGTGCACAGGTAAAGGATTAGGGTCGGGTAGTGTTGTCACCTCGGCGTACTGACATGCCACGTCACCTCGACTGGACGGGGGGCTTCGTCAACACTTTATTAACCCACGCCGGGGGCTCTGGCGTCACTCTGCCGGCCTGCATTGGCCGTGTTATGTCACCACTTCGGAGTGCCGAGCTCTTCGCTCTGCCACCTCGGGACCGGCTTGGGGGATGGAACCCTGTCCCGCATCAAGCTAGGACCGTGTCATCAATGCCGAACTCATTAACCAGCTAAGTCGCTTTCATGCTCAAAAACTTTCAGTTTTAAATTTTGTTCGGTTCGACCAAGCATTAGACTTTTTTGGCAAAAAGTTGTTTGTGAAAAACTTCCTTGTCAAAACTTTGTTTGTGACACACAAACTCAAATACCCCGTTTGCTTTGGGGCTTCCTTTATGAAGCCTTTCCTCTTGCATATGATTATACTTGTATGGCTTCATTCCTTGTTCGTGTATTACGCCACAATATGCACCATGTTGACTTAAGTGTTCCGCAAGCTGGGTTGCCTTGCTCCTGTGTTTACCCCTACGTTCCCAATTGTTCGGCTAGGGAGTAAAGGGAGCACCTCTGCGATTGTCACGATCGGGTCATCCGAACTCGGACCTCAGACTAGGTGAAGCTGAAAGCTAGCGCTCTTATTGTTTTCAATCATGGTCGGCACACAACGGAACTGATGAGTACAAAAAATCTATTGCACAAGTCTCATAGTAACAATGAGCACCCGAAGAAAGGTATCGGTGGGGGTACTATTTTCTTCGAAGATGCTTCTTACACTTCGTCAGTAATATAGCATAAGTTCCCTGAGCGCGCTTTGTCTGTTACAGCCTTATGGCCTGATTGCCTGGTTATCGGAAACACCGTCGATATTCTCGATAGGTGGAGTACATAACACTTTTTGGCCCTTGACCGAAGAGGGAGAAGGCAACGGTCGGTTAAGACGCGTTTAAAGTTCGGGTGAACACAGATATGATATAAGTACTTCGGTACATACAATCATTATACATAAAATTCTTTTACCCAAATCACTTGGGGGCTATTAAATTTATGTGAGCTGTTTTATAATAAGTGTTCTTCTTCTTAGTCGTTGCAAAGTCTTTTTCTATCACTCCTTTTTTCGACGCGAGTGTGTGGTCAATAGCCGGGGAGCCTAATTTCTCTCTCAAAGCCGCTACAGTTTAGTTCGCTAAACTGGCCTAACGAGAAGTACTCCACCTTCGGTAGGAGGTTGAAGCTGTAGGCTGACCCGCTTGAAGTCTTGAGATAGGATGTGTCATGTTAAAGCACGACAGAAGCACATTTTTGTTCTAAGACCAATTTTTGGATTGGCACCGAACACTTGATCTAGTTCGGACGAACTGCATTTGCTCGATTCAATGCGGTGCCACACTATGCTTATCTCAAACTCGAGATGCCCAGACCACGCGGTGTCATAACAGTCAATGGAAACACGGAACGCTCCCTCCGTAACGAGGAGCACACCACGGCCCTGGCAGCGGAAGTACAGAGCGGCCTTATCAAGCAGAACTTTAATTCAGCGGCCAAGCTCCCGGACACTATCAAACGAGTCCGGACTACTCCACAGCTTGACAGTCCAGCTCGTCAGGAATTTGATTAGCAATTCGGCCTCCGTCTTAGTCCCGACCAAATGGCGGTGTACGTACTGCGCGTACATAACTACGCACTCAAAATACCATGGGCATAGACGGAGGTGTAACTCGATTGTGGTCCATCATACGGCTCGACCTTCCCTGGGCACACATACTTTCCCTTTTGTTTTTTTATCCTTTTTGGTTTGTTTTCCACAGGCCTCTCACGATGGTCTGATCATCGATCCTTTCGAAGGATGGATATACCAAGGCGGCAAGCAGCATAAACGTATGGGGGAATCTCTAGCTGGTCTTCTTGACGATCACTCTACCTGTTTTTAGGACCCGCACGCAGCTCCCCCTTGATCTTGGCATGTTAAATAGCCCTGTTGCTCGTCGCACTATTTGTACAAATACGCTTTGACGTATTAATCAAATTATAATGGAAACAGTTTGCGGCCCAACTTACGTGGCACTGGCTTGCTACTTCATTTTATTTCGCTATTCTTATCGATTGCACCCGTACACTTTGGTATGCTTTAATTCGCCAGGGGCTTCATCGCGCCCCATACTACGGCAACAAAGTCCGAACACTGTTTATAGTATAGTTCGGCACCCCGAATTGAGCATTATATGCATCGGCTCCGAATCATGTCTTTGGTCAATAGTTGGGTTGCCCGGCTCCTGTGCTTACTACCTTACGTTCCGTCCTATCGGCTAGGGTAGTAAAGGGAGAACTACTGCGATTGTGTTTCTGGTTTATCCGAGTAAACACCTTAGTAGAGAAAGCCAAAAACTGACTGTCATGATGCGGCGAGAGCTGGTCAGCTATTCGGAGGTTAAAATCTCTTGTTTTCCCTGCATTATGCGACGGATCGGTCTCCACCCGATCAGGTGTCTACAGCACCCTAGTCCGGATTAACAAAATACTAACTAGGGGCTGCGCCTACATTTCTATTGTCAAACTCCTATGGCTAAGTGAGGGTGATAAAGCCAGATTGTCCGATTGCCTGGTTCGCTGCGCTAAACACCTCCTTCAAGGACCAAACTCTTGGATCAAGAGTGTTTAGGTTTCAACCCGAACACCCCCGTACTACCTACGTGGGGGCTGAAGTCGACGACTGGCCAACTCTCAGATTTGATAAAACGGCCGCACAAGGAGGCAAAATTTTAAAGCAAACAACAAGCATTATATTACATATTGGCTTTGTTTCATAATACAGGACAGGACAACATGAATGTTTACACTCAAAGATAATGTCTTTTGCACACTAGCCCTCTACAATGCGGGATCCCTTGAGGACATCATCAAAATACCGCTCAGGCGTGCGGTGCTCCTTGCCCGCGGGCGGTCCCTCGGTCGCGAGCTTGATGGCGTCCATCTTCGCCCACTGCACCTTGACACGGGCGAAGGCCATCTGCGCACCTTCGATGCAGACCGACCGCTTGATGGCATCAAGACGAGGGCAGGCATCGACCATCCGCTTCACGAGCCCGAAGTAGCTACTGGGTATGGCTTCGGCAGGCCACAGATGGATTATCAAATCCTTCATGGCCGATTCGGCCACCCTATGCAGTTTGGTCAGCTGTTTCAGCTGATCGCTAAAGGGCACCGGATGCTCTAGTGCAAAGTATCGTGACTAGAACAGCTTCTCTGTTGAGCTCCCCTCTTCGGCTCAGAAGAACTCCGCAGCATTAGCAACACTACGCGGCAGATCCGCAAACGCTCCTGGAGAACTCCAAATCCGGGTCAGTAAGAGGTACCTTTTCTTCACATACTTTCTCTGCATAATAAAGGCCTTACCCGCCGCGATTTTCTTGGCCTCCTGGATTTCCTGGAGGGTGCCTTGGGCTTCAACCCGGGCCTCTTGTGCGCTTTGGTGAGCCTTTGCAAGTTCGGACTCTTGGTCCGCATTCTTGCGCTCCAAGAACTCGCATTTCTTCACGACGTCCTGGAGCTCCTACTGGACCTCCCCGGCCCTGGCCTCGTGCTTTTCGCGGGCGGCTTGTTCCCTTGCCACTCTCTTCTGGGCCTCGACCAGCGCGTTCTTGAGGGTCTCCACCTCGGACGCCGCTCCTACGAAATATCATGACAACATGATTAACACAAACAATTCACATCTTTCTAGATCTGAATAGGCCATTGCATACCTTGCTTGTCCTCTAGTTGTTTTTTCACATGGCCGAGCTCTTCCTCGGCCCACTCCAGACTCTACTTCAATTTGGAGACTTCGGCAGAATGGGAGGTCGCAGCCAGCATCGACGCCTGCTTATTCACATAGACATGTATGGTTAGTTGTAACGCCCCAAGACCGACGCTCCAGATGCCTTCCTTGTTTTGCGAGTCAGCCGTGTGTTTTATTTTTGTTTGTTGCATCTCATCTCATAGCATCATGCACATTGCATCTACATGTTTTCATAAAGCTTGCATTTGTTCGTAGTTGCCGCGTCCCCCCTTGCTTTCGTTGACCGTTTCGAGACCAACCTCACTTGCAACGTTGCTCCTCGTTTTCTCTCTTGTCTTCTCCGGGGCCTTTTGTCAGACACTTTATCTTTGTCGAACCCTCTCAGACCACCCCTTGCCCGTGTCCGAAACTTTCCCGAACCCGAACCGGACTATCGTTACCGTTGGGTCCGGATCATCCCCAAACATCTATAAAATATCTGCATTTCTCCATTGGACTCCCCTAACCTTCTTATCTCGACCGTCCGATTGCGATCGAAGGGACGAGATAGCCCTTAGCCTAACCACTCGCTATATATAACTAGACCAACCCTAATCTTTAGGAGGCTTGTCCCATCAGTCCCATCCCGCCGCCGCCAGCATCTCGCACCTCGGGATCCATCTCCACCCAATCCCACCATCGCCTCCATTTACGCTGCCACCCAACCGGTGCATCCCCTTCGATCCATCCACCCACCTCGTTCTGCCAGCCGCGCCTGCCTCCCGCCAGTGCAGCGACGCCGCGCCCGAGCCCCGCCGCCTCCTCTACTTCACGAGCGCCACCACAGCAATAGTTGCAGGTCCCCTGCCTCGTCCCCTTGCACTGCCAAGCCGCCCGAGCACCTTCTCTTTCCCGAGGCCCGAGGCCTCGTCCCCACCGCCGGCAACCACAGGAGCGGCAGGTCATGCTGCCGGCCTCATCCCGCTCCTCTCCTCCCCTGTATCTCCCTTCCTCCCCGTGCTTCTCTCTCTCTCACGTCTCCCTCTCATTTATCTGGCAGGAAACCCCATGGCCGCCGACCCTCTGCCTCGCCTTGGGTCTCGCTGGGTTGCCGTCTCGCTGCTGGATCAGCCGAGCCCTTGCGCGCCTCCTTGCTCGAGCAGGAGCTCGACCTGCTGCCGCGACCACCACCGGCGACCGGGACCAGGCCGTCCCCGGTCCGCACCCTACCCCCTCCTTCTATTTTCCTTCTTCCCATGGTTTGTCTCTCTCCCTCACCCCGCGGTCTCTCTCTTTCTTCAGGGAGAACAGGAACAAGCCCCGCCATGGCCGTGCCTGACCCGCGCCAAGCTCCGCTGCCGCCATCCCGTGCGCGCCTCTGGTCTTCCCCGCCTGGATCCGGCGCCCTTCGTCCGTCCTCGTCGGAGTCGCGCCAAGTTCCCCTGCATCGCGTATGTGTTGACCGCGTCTCTGCGTCGCTCGCCTGCCTCGTCCTCCTCTGCTCGCCAGCGCCCCTCCCGTTGACCAGAACGAGCGAGAGGCGCTCCCTCGCTTTGCCTCACGGGCCAGCTTCCAATCCGGCCCAGCTTCTGCAGGCCCGAGGTGATTAGCGCCTCAGTCCTCTTTTGTGCAGCCCAGTTTACAGATTCGGCCCGTACATGTTTTTTCCTAGTTCGGCGAATTTAGTTATTTATCCAGGGTTTACAGTTTTACAGAAAAACCCCTAGTGTTCATGCATCTAATAATTAATTAACCATGCATCGGATTAAAATGTTTTATATATGTAAAATGCTTAGAATTTTATCTAGTTTCATAATATGCAACTTTCATCCATGTTTAAAATGTTTAAAATGCTGTTTGTTTAATTTTGCTCAAATGCCATGCTAAAATGATTTATTTCATAACTAAATAACCGTAGCTCCATTTTTAATAAACTTTATATGTAAATGGGGTAGAAAAATGCCTATTTTAACTTGATGCACTTTATTTTGCGGTTTAACAACATTAAAATTGTGTTTATGGCAGAACAGTACCAAATCCAAAATATGCATATGAGGATTTTCCGGAATTGTTGTTTGTTGTTCCGGCCTCATTTAAACTTGCCTAGATAGATAGTCTTACTATGCTTCACCTCTTGCCATGTTTAATAACATTTGATATTGTTGGGTTCATAAACGAGAGAGAACTAAATAATTGATGTGGTGCTTCGTCAATATGCAACTCGTTGCATATTGAGCTCCACTTAATTTGTAGTGTTGTTTGTTGCACTTTGCCATGCCATGCCTCTTTAAATGGACATGCATCATACTTGTTTGTGCATCATGCCATGTGTATGTGATGGTTGTTTACTATGTTTTTTGTTTCTTTCCGGGTTGCTTCTCTCGTTACTTCGGTTTTGTTCCGGAGTTGTGAGGATTCGTTCGACTACATCCGTTTGTCTTCTTCATGGACTCGTTCTTCTTCCTTGCGGGATTTCAGGCAAGATGACCATACCCTCGAAATCACTTCTATCTTTGCTTGCTAGTTGTCCGTTCTATTGCTATGCTGCGCTACCTACCACTTGCTATATCATGCCTCCCATGTTGCCATGTCAAGCCTCTAACCATCCTTTCCTAGCAAACCCTTGTTTGGCTAAGTTACCGCTTTTGCTCAGCCCTTCTTATAGCGTTGCTAGTTGCAGGTGTAGATGAAGTTTGTTCCTTGTTGGAACATGGATATGTTGGGATATCACAATATCTCTTATTTAATTAATGCACCTATATACTTGGTAAAGGGTGGAAGGCTCGGCCTTATGCCTGGTGTTTTGTTCCACTCTTGTCGCCCTAGTTTCCATCATACCGGTGTTATGTTCCTTGATTTTGCGTTCCTTACGCGGTTGGGTGATTTATGGGACCCCCTTGACAGTTCGCTTTGAATAAAACTCCTCCAGCAAGGCCCAACCTTCGTTTTACCATTTGCTACCACCTATCCCCTTTTCCCTTGGGTTCTGCAGACTCAAGGGTCATCTTTATTTTAGACCCCCCGGGCCAGTGCTCCTTCGAGTGTTGGTCCGAACCGAGCTGCCTGCGGGGCCACCTTGGGGAAACTTGAGGGCTGGTTTTACTCGTAGCTAGACTCATCCGGTGTTGCCCTGAGAACGAGATATGTGCAGCTCCTATCGGGATTTGTCGGCACATCAGGCGGCTTTGCTGGTCTTGTTTTACCATTGTCGAAATGTCTTGTAAACCGTGATTCCGAGACTGATCGGGTCTTCCCGGGAGAAGGAATATCCTTCGTTGACCGTGAGAGCTTATAATGGGCTAAGTTGGGACACCCCTGCAGGGTATAAACTTTCGAGAGCCGTGCCCGCGGTTATGTGGCAGATGGGAATTTGTTAATATCCGGTTGTAGAGCACTTGACACTTGACTTAATTAAAATACATCAACCGTGTGTGTAGCCGTGATGGTCTCTTTTCGGCGGAGTCCGGGAAGTGAACACAGCTTTTGGGTTATGT
The DNA here is from genome assembly GCF_018294505.1 of Triticum aestivum. Classification (NCBI taxonomy): domain Eukaryota; kingdom Viridiplantae; phylum Streptophyta; class Magnoliopsida; order Poales; family Poaceae; genus Triticum; species Triticum aestivum. Next base: position 283,823,162 of record NC_057802.1, read on the forward strand.
TTAACGTAAGTAGGAGTTCAGGATCACTTCTTGATCATTACTAGTTGATGACCGTTCCGTTGCTCCTCTTCTCGCTCTTATTTGCGTATGTTAGCCACCATATATGCTTAGTGCTTGCTGCAGCTCCACCTCACTACCTTTTCCTACCCATAAGCTTAAATAGTCTTGATCTCGCGGGTGTGAGATTGCTGAGTCCTCGTGACTCACAGATACTTCCAAAACAGTTGCAGGTGCCGATGATGCCAGTGCAGGTGATGCTACCGAACTCAAGTGGGAGTTCGACGAAGACCTTGGACGTTACTATGTTTCGTTTCCGGTTGATCAGTAGTGGAGCCCAGTTGGGACGATCGGGGATCTAGCATTTAGGGTTATCTTCTTTTCATTTGGATTTGACCGTAGTCGGTCTATGTGTGTATCTTGAATGATGTATGAATTTATTTATGTATTGTGTGAAGTGGCGATTGTAAGCCAACTCTTTATCCCATTCTTGTTCATTACATGGGATTGTGTGAAGATGACCCTTCTTGCGACAAAACCACAATGCGGTTATGCCTCTAAGTCGTGCCTCGACATGTGGGAGATATAGCCGCATCGTGGGCGTTACATTAGTATCATGCGAAAATTATTTGATCCTCTGTCCGGCTTTTCTTTTCGAGCACCGGACAGAGTCTCAGGGGCTACTGTCTATACTATGACATTCTTTTTGCATAAATATGCCGCATACCTCGAAGCCTGTTAGAAGGCTGGTGCAGGCTTCGGTCAGTCCGCTCTTAATGGACTGAACCCTTTCCACCACCGTACCCATGAGGATACGGTGTTCCTTAACAATGGAAGCACTTTGCAGCACTTCCAGTAGAGTATCCAGTGCCTCTGGATGGACAGAGGTCACCGGCGGAATAGGTGCACCTCCTTCTTTCGAAGGAGGCTGCTTGCCTGATTCCGGAGCCGTATGGGCCTCCAGAATAGTATTCGGCTGGGGGCCGAATTGGGTATGGCCCCCATCGCCAGTTTCCATGGGGATCTGCTCCCCCATGTGTCCGGCAGCTGAGGCATCACCCTCTGGCGCCACCTGGACGGCCTCCTGTACCTCTCCCTGACCTGGGTGGGTCCTTCGGGACAACACTTCAGCGTCGTCCGTAGCCTTGGGGGAGAAGGCCGGTGGAGGCGACCCGTTGTCCATCACTTTGGGATCCAGCGAATTCCCCGAAGATGAGGATCGCAGGAGGTGGGAACGAGCCGGACTGCAGTGCATGATTCAACACATTAAAACCATGAAGTTAAGGAGCTGGATATGTGTGTGCTTCAGTGCCTTTGAGTACTTACAATTTGGCCAGGGGCTTCTCCCTGGGACGCCACTCAGAGCTACTATCGGTGTCCAATGCGGAATCATCCGCAGTGGATACCTTCTTCCCTCTCTTGGACGCCTCTGCCTCCAGATTTGTGGAGGCTGCCCTTTTCTTCCTTCCCCCCTTAGGGGGAGAGTGGCTTTCCTCCTCTTCCTCGTCGTCCTTGGTTGGGGAGGAGTGGGTTTCAGCGTCTTCGGACGTCACGTCCGAAGTGCCTTTACGGTGGAGGCCACTTCTGGTCTCCTTGGCCTTTTTCTTGGCCTTCTTCTCCGGCGCCTGGTAGGGCGCCGGAACCAGCATCTTCGTCAAAAGTGGGATTGCTGGGTTTTCGGGCAGCGGAGCCGGACACTGGATCCGCTCCGCCTTCTTTGTCCAGCCCATAAAAGATAGATAGGGAAGCTCAGACATCTTCCTTGAATGTACAGGTGAAGGATACACCTTGAAATACGAAAAACTTACCGAACTGGCGGGATGGGTCAGGTCGTACCCACGGTCCTCGGTCGTCTGCGGCCATGTCTCATTGGCCTTAAAAAGCACCTTCCAGATGCCTTCGTGCGTAGCGCCGAAGAACTCTTGCAAGGTCTGGTGCTCAGCCGGATCGAACTCCCACAAATTGCAAGTCCGACTTTGGCAAGGAAGTATCCGACGAAAAAGCATCACCTGGATCACATTGACAAGCTTGATGTTCTTGTCCACCATGCTCCTGATGCGCGTCTACAGCACGGACACCTCGTCCGACGACGCCTAGTCCAGGCCCTTTTCTAACCAGGAGGTAAGCCGCATCGGGGCCTCGGACTTGAATTCGGGAGCCGCGGCCCAGGTGGTGCTGCGGGGCTTTGTGACGTAGAACCACTGCTGCTGCCACCCTTTGACAGTCTCCACAAAGGTGCCTTTGGGCCACGTGACGTTGGACATCTTGCTCACCATAGCGCCTCCGCACTCCGCGTGTTGACCACCCACCACCTTCGGCTTCACATTGAAGGTCTTTAGCCATAATTCGAAGTGGGGTGGGATGCGGAGGAAGGCCTCTCACACGACAATGAATGCCGAGATGTTGAGGAAGGAGTTTGGAGCCAGATCATGGAAATCTAGCCCATAGTAGAACATGAGTCCGCAGACGAAGGGGTGGAGAGGAAACCCTAAGCCGCGGACGAAGTGGGGAATGAACACCACGCTCTCATGGGGCTTTGAGGTGGGGATGATCTGCCCCTTGGACGGAAGCCGGTGGGCGATTTCCTGGGCCAAGTACCCCGCCTCCCGGAGCTTCGTGATGTCCTTTTCCGTAACGGAGGAGGCCATCCACTTGCCCTACGCTCGGGATCCGGACATGGCTGGAGTGCTTTCTTGAGGCGGAAAGGATGGAATCTTGGGCACTGGAGCTCGAGAATGGGTGGGCAGAGAGGAAGAAGGCGTGGGTGAAAGGGTGAATCCTTATCTCTTTATAAAGGCGGCGAATATCAAGTGCCTCCCCATTCGCCTTGAAACTCGCCTATTCCCCAAGGGTCGTGCAGGCGGCGCGGTTGGATTACCCACACCCGTATTAATTAGAATCCCGCAATAAGGGGACACGATCTCTGCTTTGACAAGACGTGCCAATGAAAACCGCATCTCGAAACATGGAGCGGGAGGCTAAAAATGGTTCGAAATAATGACCGAGCGGAGACGTGGCGTCTCACTACAGAAGATGTCAGTAGATGGGACTTGTTAAATATAATACTCTTTGCGGAGCTTGTTTTGCAGAGCCTGACACGTTCTCTGTGTTCGAGGACTATCTTGGAGTATTCGGAGGAGGAACCCGCCTTGCAATGCCGAAGACAATTTGCGCACCGGACACATCGTCATTGAAGCCTGGTTCAGGGGCTACTGAGGGAGTCCTGGATTAAGGGGTCCTCGGGCGTCCGGCCTATGTGATATGGGCCGGATTGATGGGCCAAGAAGATACAAGACAGAAGACTTCCTCCCGTGTCCGGATGGGACTCCCCTTTGCGTGGATGGCAAGCTTGGCGTTCGGATATGAAGATTCCTTCCTCTGTAAACCGACTCTGTACAACCCTAGGCCCCTCCGGTGTCTATATAAATTGGAGGGTTTAGTCCGTAGAGGCAATCACAATCATACAGGCTAGACATCTAGGGTTTAGCCATTACGATCTCGTGGTAGATAAACTCTTGTAATCCTCATATTCATCAAGATCAATCAAGCAGGAAGTAGGGTATTACCTCCATCAAGAGGGCCCGAACCTGGGTAAACATCGTGTCCCCCGTCTCCTGTTACCATCGACCTTAGACGCACAGTTCGGGACCCCCTACCCGAGATCTGCCGGTTTTGACACCGACACCCGCGCCGCGAATGCAGTAGAGATGTCCTCCCGCGCCACGGCAGCCTAGGTAAATGTCTCGCGGGTAGGCGAGGACTCTTACAGGCGCATGCATGCCCTCGTCCTTAGGCAGATAGATCAGATCTCTAGGTGGGCGAGGTCGCAGGATGACCTGAAAGCCTCATTTGAATAGTCTACCGACGTCATCCGGCAACTAAATGAGAGCAATGCGAAGCTCCGAGCCGAGCGTGACCTGCTGAGGGCGAAGATCATTGGAAGTGCGGAGCAGCAGGAGCAGACCACTGCCTTGTTGAAGAGGACCGGCGTCATCGTCGAGAAACTTATGGACAAGAATGCCATGCTGCGCATCGAGCGCAGAAGGCTGGTGGAGGAATCCGTGGATGCTCTCAAGCAGCATCTTGAAGACAAGAAAGAGCTCGTCGCCGCTCGCCTTGGAGACTAGTTCTCGCGGCCTGCAGCAAGGCATGAAGAAAGTAGAGATCAGCGAGCCAGATCGTTGTGTTCCTTCTTCTCTTGCCCTCGTGTATTTCGGGCGTTGCCGCATGTGGCTTTTTTTAATTATGTTTCTAAATATGTAAGACAATTATTATCCACTGTCATCGTCCTTATATTCATCATGCTTGCTATAAGTCGCAGTCGATGCTATATAGGTCCGTCGGATCTTACATCAAGATCCGTGCAAAGCTTTCTTTTCAGATTTTCATTTTTCTCTCTTAAATCTCAGTCCAGTGAGACATATAGCCACGCCGTAGAACAGGTGCTCGGGCGCCATTAATGGAGACGTTGGGAGGCAAGTGTGCGGCGGGTAGCGGTCAAAGGGCTCTCCTCCCGATGAGCACGCGCAGGGGTCTGATCGCACGCCTCCCGTACTCAAATAGCTACCCCGCACAACACCTCCTAGCCAACAAAAAAAGGGGACGCGTGGCCGCACGTAATTGGTAAGTAGATCGCCCACGGTTTCATTAATACTTGTGTTTCCGATTTGTAACGTGACAGCACTTGTTCCAAAATGACTTTGTTGATTGTTAATGTGTGCGCCCTCGCAAATCGGACAGAAAAATTACCACAACATGTTGGTGCCATGTCATGACACCATGCCAAGTTTCATGATTTTCAGGCGTGTTTTGGAATTACAAGAATTAAAAAACCAAGTTTCTCAATCTTTTCGGCCGAGCCACAACGCCGAGATGTTAGAATTTCACTCCCATCTCTTGCATGGGACCTAGACATTCACCCAAGGACACACATGTGATTTTTCAAACAACTTTGGTGCACTGGAGCCTGTGCTTGTAGTTTAAATTTGAATTATGCACATTAAATGCGCAGAAACTCAATTAATGTATAAAAAAGGCCAAACGAACCCGGAATAATTCCAAAATTTAGCACGGTACTTCTATTTGGTTTAATCTGCCAGTGTTAAAAAATTAAGGTGGGAGAAGGCAGTGTACGTATGTCGTTTCACACACGGAGGTGACACGTTCCCACTGGAACCACGAGCCTTCTTGAGGGAAGCTCCGATTTGCAAAAGCTTACACCAAAGCTTGTCCCAATTCGACCAAAAATATTACCGCAGCATGTTGGTGCCATGTCATGACACCATACCAAGTTTCATGATTTTCAGGCGTGTTTTGGAATTACAGGAATTAAAAAACCAAGTTTCTCAATCTTTTCGGCCTAGCCACGACGCTCAGATGTTTGAATTTCACTCCCATCTCTTGCATGGGACCTAGAAATTCACCCAAGGACACACATCTGATTTTTCAAACAACTTTGGTGCACTGGAGCCTGTGCTTCTAGTTCAAATTTGAATTATCACATTAAATGCCAGAAACTCAATTAATGTATAAAAAGGCCAAACAAACCCGGAATAATTCCAAAATTTAGCACGGTACTTCTATTTGGTCTAATCTGCCAGTGTAAAAAAATTAAGGCGGGAGAAGGCAGTGTACGTATGTCGTTTCGCACACGGAGGTGACACGTTCCCTCTCGGAACCACGAGCCTTCTTGAGGGAAGCTCCGATTTGCAAGAAGCTTACACCAAAGCTTGTCCCAATTCGGCCAAAAAAAATACCGCAGCATGTTGGTGCCATGTCATGACACCATGCCAAGTTTCATGATTTTAAGGCGTGTTTTGGATTTACAGGAATTAAAAAACCAAGTTTCTCAATCTTTCCGGCCGAGCCACGACGCCTAGATGTTTGAATTTTACTCTCATCTCTTGCATGGGACCTAGAAATTCACCCAAGGACACACATGTGATTTTTCAAACAACTTTGGTGCACTGGAGCCTGTGCTTGTAGTTCAAATTTGAATTATGCACATTAAATGCCCAGAAACTCAATTAATGTATAAAAAGGCCAAACGAACCCAGAATAATTCCAAAATTTAGCACGGTACTTCTATTTGGTCTAATCTGCCAGTGTAAAAAAATTAAGGCGGGAGAAGGTAGTGTACGTATGTCGTTTCGCACACGGAGGTGGCACGTTCCCTCTCGGAACCACGAGCCTTCTTGAGGGAAGCTCCGGTTTGCAAGAAGCTTACACCAAAGCTTGTCAAAATTCGGCCAAAAAAATTACCGCAGCATGGTTGTGCCATGCCAAGTTTAATGATTTTTAGGCGTGTTTTGGATTTACAGGAATTAAAAAACCAAGTTTCTCAATCTTTCCGGCCGAGCCACGACGCCCAGATGTTTGAATTTCCCTCCCATCTCTTGCATGGGACCTAGAAATTCACCCAAGGACACACATATGATTTTTCAAACAACTTTTGTGCACTGGAGCATGTGCTTGTAGTGCAAATTTGAATTATTCACATTAAATGCGTGGAAACTCAATTAATGTATAAAAAGGCCAAATGAACCCGGAATAATTCCAAAATTTAGCATGATACTTCTATTTGGTCTAATCTGCCAGTGTAAAAAAATTAAGGCAGGAGAAGGCAGTGTACATATGTCGTTTCGCACACGGAGGTGACATGTTCCCTCTCGGAACCACAAGCCTTCTTGAGGGAAGCTCCGGTTTGCAAGAAGCTTACATCAAAGCTTGTCCCAATTCGGCCAAAAAAAATATCGCAACATGTTGGTGCCATGTCATGACACCATGCCAAGTTTCATGATTTTCAGACGTGTTTTGGATTTACAGGAATTAAAAAACCAAGTTTCTCAACCTTTCCAGCCGAGCCACGACGCCCAGATGTTTGAATTTCACTCCCATCTCTTGCATGGGACATAGAAATTCACCCAAGGACACACATGCGATTTTTCAAACAACTTTGGTGCACTGGAGCCTGTGCTTTTAGTTCAAATTTGAATTATGCACATTAAATGCGCAGAAAATCAATTAATGTATAAAAAGGCCAAACGAACCCGGAATAATTCCAAAATTTAGCACGGTACTTCTATTTGGTCTAATCTGCCAGTGTAAAAAAATTAAGGCGGGAGAAGGCAGTGTACGTATGTCGTTTCGCACACGGAGGTGACATGTTCCCTCTCAGAACCAAGAGCCTTCTTGAGGGAAGCTCCAGTTTGCAAGAAGCTTACACCAAAGCTTGTCCCAATTCGGCCAAAAAAATACCGCAGCATGTTGGTGCCATGTCATGACACCATGCCAAGTTTCATGATTTTCAGGCGTGTTTTGGATTTACAGGAATTAAAAAGTCAAGTTTCTCAATCTTTCCGGCCGAGCCATGATGCCCGGATGTTTGAATTTCACTCCCATCTCTTGCATGGGACCTAGAAATTCACCCAAGGACACACATGTGATTTTTCAAACAACTTTGGTGCACTGGAGCATGAGCTTGTAGTTCAAATTTGAATTATGCACATTAAATGCCCAGAAACTCAATTAAAGTATAAAAAGGCCAAACGAACACGGAATAATTCCAAAATTTAGCACGATACTTCTATTTGGTCTAATCTGACAGTGTACAAAAATTAAGGCGAGAGAAGGCAGTGTACGTATGTCGTTTTGCACACGGAGGTGACATGTTCCCTATTGGAACCAAGAGCCTTCTTGAGGGAAGCTCCGGTTTGCAAGAAGCTTACACCAAAGCTTGTCCCAATTCGGCCAAAAAAATTACTGCAGCATGTTGGTGCCATGTCATGATACCAATCCAAGTTTCATGATTTTCAACCGTGTTTTGGATTTACAGGAATTAAAAAACCAAGTTTCTCAATCATTCCGGCCGAGCCACGACACCCAGATGTTTGAATTTTATTCCCATTTCTTGCATGGGACCTATAAATTCACCCAAATACACACATGTGATTTTTCAGTAGACTTTGGTGCATTGGAGCATGTGCTTGTAGTTCAAATTTGAATTATGCACATTAAATGCCCAGAAACTCAATTAATGCATAAAAATGCCAAACGAACCCGGAATAATTCCAAATTTAAACACGACACTCATGTACTAGTTGCATGTTCACTGTACGTAAATGTTGTAGCAATTCAAACATCATCCTTTCCCTCCGTAACACCATTTTGTCTTTCAAAACATAATGAAAAATTCAGGTATACCACAAACAGTTTACTAGAAAGAACCGTGTGAGATGCGATACAAAATATCTTGGCGCACCGTCTTGTCTGGCTTACGCAGGAAGCTTCGTCGTCTACAGTCCACCGCCCCCGCTTGAACCACACTTGCGCGCCAGTTTCTCACGGCACCGAGCAAAATTTTTAGCCCACCGCGGAAATATCTATCTCCCCGCCCCCTCCCTCCTACCAAAAGCCACATTTCCACTGTTCCTCCTTTCTTTCCAAGTTCAAACCTTCACTACTGCTTACTGGCAGCTTAGCCTCCTTGCCGGCGACCCTTCTTCTTGCAGCGCCGCCTCCTCGCCGGCTACCCTTCTTCTTGCAGCGCCTCATCCTCGCCGGCAACCCTTCTTCTTGTAGCGCCGCCTCCTCGCCGGCGAGCCTTATTCTTGCTGCGCGGCCTCCTCGCCGCCGACCCTTCTTCTTGTTGTGCGGCCTCGTCGATATGGTCAGGTAATCCACACCCCACCCACACCATGCTCCTCCTTTCCCGTCCCACATGCCCCGACCGACGGAGCGACACCTTCCATCGAAATCACTGCCCCCTCCTCCAATTAAGCGCCGCCCATAGCCATTTTACACGCAGTATAACGTGGAGCTGAGTAGCATGTGGCCGCATGCGCGAACGAGTTTGCTAGGGCTGCCATGCGTGTCGACCGCCAGATCTAGGAGAAGCACTGATACGTCCATTTTGCATCATGCTTTTATATCGATATTTATTGCATTATGGGCTGTTATTACACATTATGTCGCAATACTCATGCCTTTACTCTCTTATTTTACAAGGTTTACATGAAGAGGGAGAATGCCGGCAGCTGGGATTCTGGGCTAGAAAAGGAGCAAATATTAGAGACCTATTCTGCACATCTCCAAAAGTCCTGAAACTCCACGAAAGTCAGTTTTGGAATATATTAAAAATATCAGGCGAAGAAAGCACCAGAGGGGGGCCACCCACCGTCCACGAGGGTGGAGGGCGCGCCCTACCCCCCTGGGCGCGCCCCCTGCCTCGTGGGCCACCTGGCAGCCCCCCGATGCCCATCTTCTGGTATAAGGTGTCTTCTGCCCTGGAAAAAATAAGAAGGAAGCTTTTGGGACGAAGCACCGCCGTCACGAGGCGGAAACTGACGAAACCAATCTAGGGCTCCGGCGGAGCTGTTCTGCCGGGGAAAAATCCCTCCCAGAGGTGGAATCGTCACCATCATCATCACCATCGATCCTCTCATTGGGAGGGGGTCAATCTTGATCAACATCTTCACCAGCACCATCTCCTCTCATTGTATCTGATCTTTGTCTCAAAACCTCAGTTGGTACCTGTGGGTTGCTAGTAGTGTTGATTACTCCTTGTAGTTGATGCTAGTTGGTTTATTTGGTGGAAGATCATATGTTCAGATCCTTTATACATATTAATACCCCTCTGATTATGAACATGAATATGATTTGTGAGTAATTACGTTTGTTCCTGAGTACATAGGAGAAGTCTTGTTATAAGTAGTCATGTGAATTTGGTATTCGTTCGATATTTTGATGAGATATATGTTGTCTTTCCTCTAGTGGTGTTATGTGAGCGTCAACTACATGACACTTCACCATTGTTTGGTCCTAGAGGAAGGCATTGGGAAGTAATAAATAGATGATGGGTTGCTAGAGTGACCGAAGCTTAAACCCTAGTTTATGCGTTGCTTCGTAAGGGGCTGATTTGGATCCACATGTTTCATGATATGGTTAGGTTTACCTTAATACTCCTTTCGTAGTTGCGGATGCTTGCAAGAGGGGTTAATAATAAGTGGGATGCTTTTCCAAGGAAGGGAGGTACCCAAGCACCGGTCCACCCACATATTGAATTATCAAAGTAACGAACGTGAATCATATGAGCATGATGAAAACTAGCTTGACGATAATTCCCATGTGTCCTCGGGAGCGCTTTCCCTTATATAAGAGTTTGTCCAGGCTTGTCCTTTGCTACAAAAAGGATTGGGCCACCTTGCTGCACCTTGTTTACTTTTGTTACTTGTTACCTGTTACAAATTACCTTATCACAAAACTATCTTTTACCGATAATTTCAGTGCTTGCAGAGAATACCTTACTGAAAACTGCTTGTCATTCCCTTCTGCTCCTCGTTGGGTCCGACACTCTTACTTATCAAAAGGACTACGATAGATCCCCTATACTTGTGGGTCATCAAGCACCTCGTCTTCGAGGCCACCGTCGACACCGCCACGTGGTTGTATACTTGAAAATACACTTCGTGATGTTTTCTCGAGGCCACCGCCAGTGCCTTCTAGTGATTTGTCCTATGTAATGTTAATATGCAATCTGATGTTCAGTTAACAGTTTGGTCCTCTGAAATGTAATGTTCAGTTAACACTTTGGTCCAACAATTGCTACATTTTGTAGTACTGTTCTCAAGCATTCTTTGTTTTGTTAACTGTCTTATCTTCTAGTACATGTTTCTATTCTGCAATGTCCTGCTCAGTTAACTATTTTAGTTCATTTGGTCTGCTATTCCTTTAACTGTTCGGTTCAGTTCTGCAATTTGATTTTCATTTGCTATGGGTACAATTTTGTATTGTTATGCATGTGACACCAATCGAATTTGGCTGTACTCAATACATATTCTACTGATAGTATGGCAACTCTCAGTTAACCTCAATACATATTCTACTGATAGTATGGCAACCCTCAATGAAGCGCCTTTGGTAGGTGGAATTTGGTAAGGAAATATTTATATAGTGTGCTGAAATTTACTGCCACTTGTTACTATGGAAAATAATCCTTTGAGGGGCTTGTTCGGGGTATCTTCACCCCGACCAGTAGAGCAAAGAGTTGATGGAACATTACATCCTGATATGCACCTAATCTATGTGGATGAAGTTTGTGGATTATTTAAGCTTGTAGGTATGCCCGAGGATGTTATCAAGAAGAAGGTCTTCCCTTTATCTTTGAAGGAAGGCATTGACATGGTTTAGGCTATGCGATCATATTGGATCATGGAACTACAACCGACTGAAATTGGAATTTCATCAGAAGTTTTATCCTATGCATCTAGTTCATCGTGATCGTAATTATATATATAATTTTTGGCCTCGCGAAGGAGAAAGTATCGCTCAAGCTTGGGGGAGGCTTAAGTCAGTGTTATATTCATGCCCCAATCATGAGCTCTCAAGAGAAATTATTATTCAAAAAATTTATGCTCGGCTTTCTCTCAATAATCGCTCCATGCTCAATACTTCTTGTACTGGTTCTTTTATGATGAAGACTATTGAATTCAGATGGGATTTATTGCAAAGAATTAAACGCAACTCTGAAGATTGGGAACTCGACAAAGTTAAGGAGTCAGGTATAACACCTAAGTTTGATTGTGTTAAATCATTTATGGATACTGATGTTTTCCGTGAATTTAGCACTAAATATGGACTTAACTCTGAGATAGTAGCGTCTTTCTGTGAATCATTTGCTACTCATGTTGATCTCCCTAAGGAGACGTGGTTTAAATATCATCCTCCAATTGAAGTAAGCATAGTTGAACCTATTAAAGTTGAAGAAAAGACTATCACTTATAATGTTGATCCTATTGGAGAAACCACCTTTCCTTGTTAGAATAAAGGATCATGCTAAAGCTTCAACTGTGGTTCGTAAGAGTAATGCTAGAACATCTACACCCTGTAAGAAAATTAAAGTTGAACCTAGTATTGCTATGGTTAAGGATCTCTTGGTCGATAATATTGATGGGCATGTTATTTACTTCTGTAATGAAGCTGCTAGAATTGCTAAACCCGATACTAGAAATAAACATAGACCTGTTGTCGGCATGCCTGTTGTTTCTGTTAAAATAAGAGATCATTGTTATCATGGATTATGTGATATGGGTGCTAGTGCGAGTGCAATACCTCATTCCTTATACAAAGAAATTATGCATGATATTGCACCTGCTGAGATAGAAGATATTGATGTTACAATTAAGCTTGCCAATACAGATACTATTTCACCAATTGGGATTGTTAGAGATGTTGAAGTCTTGTGTGGGAAAGTTAAATATCCTACTGATTTTCTTGTTCTTGGTTCCCCACAAGATGAATTTTGCCCCATTATATTTGGTAGACCCTTCTTGAATACTGTTAATGCTAGGATAGATTGCGAAAGGATATTGTTACTATTGGTTTAGGGGATATGTCTCATGATTTTAATTTTGCTAAATTTCGTAGACAACCCCATGATAAAGAATTGCCTAGTAAAGATGAAATTATTGGTCTTGCTTCTATTGCCGTGCCTCCTAATGATCTTTCAGAACAATATTTGCTAGACCATGAAAATGATATGTTTATGAATGAAAGAAGGGAAATAGATGAAGTATTCTTTAAACAGGGACCTATTTTGAAACACAACTTGGCTGTTTAAATTCTAGGGGATCCTCCTCCACCCAAGGGTGATCCCGTGTTTGAACTTAAACCATTACCTGATACTCTTAAATATGCTTATCTTGATGAAAAGACGATATATCCTGTTATTATTAGTGCTAACCTTTCAGAGCAGGAAGAAGAGAAATTATTGAAAACTCTGAAGAAGCACGGTGCTGCTATTGGTTATACTCTTGATGATCTTAAGGGCGTTAGTCCCACTCTATGCCAGCACAAAATAAAATTGGAGAAAGACGCTAAACCGGTTGTTGATCACCAACGACGGTTAAATCCTAAGATGAAAGAAGTGGTAAGAAATGAAATACTAAAGCTTCTGGAGGCAGGTATAATTTATCCCGTTGCTGATAGTCAGTGGGTAAGCCATGTCCATTGTGTCCCTAAGAAGGGAGGTATTACAGTTGTACCTAATGATAAAGATGAATTGATCCCACAAAGAATTGTTACAGGTTATAGAATGGTAATTGATTTCCGGAAATTGAGTAAAGCTACTAGAAAAGATCATTACCCTTTACCTTTTATTGATCAAATGCTAGAAAGATTATCCAAACATACACATTTTTGCTTTCTAGACGGTTATTCCGGTTTCTCTCAAATACCTGTGTCAAAAGAGGATCAAGAAAAGACCACATTTACTTGCCCTTTCGGTACCTTTGGTTATAGACATATGCCTTTTGGTTTATGTAATGCACCTGCTACCTTTCAAAGATGTATGACTGCTATATTCTCTGACTTTCGTGAAAAGATTGTTGAGGTTTTCATGGATGATTTCTCCGTGTATGGAACTTCTTTTGATGATTGCTTAAGCAACGTTGATCAAGTTGTGCAGAGATGTGAAGAAACTAATCTTGTCTTGAATTGGGAGAAGTGCCACTTTATGGGTTTTTTTGCGGGGGCCACTTTATGTTTAATGAAGGTATTGTCTTGGGGCATAAAATTTCTGAAAGAGGTATTGAAGTTGATAAAGCTAAAGTTGATGCTATTGAAAAGATGTCGTGTCCTAAGGACATTAAAGGTATAAGAAGTTTCCTTGGTCATGCCGGTTTTTATAGGAGGTTCATTAAAGACTTCTAAAAAATTTCTAGGCCTCTGACAAATCTCTTACAAAAAGATGTTCCTTTTGTCTTTGATGATGATTGTGTAGAAGCATTTGAAATACTTAAGAAAGCCTTGATTTTTGCACCTATTGTTCAGCCACCTGATTGGAATTTACCCTTTGAAATTATGTGTGATGCTAGTGATTATGCTGTAGGTGTTGTTCTAGGACAAAGAGTTGATAAGAAATTAAATGTTATCCAATATGCTAGTAAAACTCTAGACAGTGCCCAAAGAAATTATGCTACTACTAAAAAAGAATTTTTGGCAGTTGTATTTGCTTGTGATAAGTTCAGACCTTACATTGTTGATTCTAAAGTAATTGTTCACACTGATCATGCTTCTATTAAATATCTTATGGAAAAGAAAGATGCCAGACCAAGACTTATTAGATGGGTTCTCTTGCTACAAGAATTTGATTTGCATATTATTGATAGAAAGGGAGCTGAGAACCCCGTTGCACACAACTTGTCTAGCTTAGAGAATGCTCTTGATGACCCACTACCTATTGATGATAGCTTCCCTGATGAACAACTAGCTATCATAAATGCTTCTCATACTGCTCCATGGTATGCTGATTATGCCAATTACATTGTTGCTAAATCCACCTAGTTTCACATACCAGCAAAAGAAAAAGTTTTTCTATGATTTAAGACATTACTTCTGGGATGACCCACACCTTTATAAAGAAGGAGTAGATGGTGTTATTAGACATTGTGTACCTAAGCATGAACAGGAACATATCCTACGCAAGTGTCACTCCGAGGCTTATGGAGGACACCATGCTGGAGATAGAACTGCGCATAAGGTATTGCAATCCGGTTTTTATTGGCCTACTCTTTTTAAAGATGCCCGTAAGTTTGTCTTGACTTGTGATGAATGTCAAAGAATTGGTAATATTAGTAGCCGTCAAGAAATGCCTATGAACTATTCACTTGTTATTTAACCATTTGATGTTTGGGGCTTTGATTATATGGGACCGTTTCCTTCCTCTAATGGGTATACACATATTTTAGTTGTTGTTGATTACGTTACTAAGTGGGTAGAAGCTATTTCCAACTAGTAGTGCTGATCATAACACCTCTATTAAGATGCTTAAAGAAGTTATTTTTCCGAGGTTTGGAGTCCCTAGATACTTAATGACTGATGATGGTTCATATTTTATTCATGGTGCTTTTTGTAAAATGCTTGCTAAGTATGATGTTAATCATAGAATTGCATCTCCATACCATCCACAATCTAGTGGTCAAGTAGAACTAAGTAATAGGGAGATTAAATTAATTTTTCAAAAGACTGTTAATAGATCTAGAAAGAATTGGTCCAAGAAACTTGATGATGCATTATGGGCCTATAGAACTGCATATAAAAATCCTATGGGTATGTCTCCGTATAAAATGGTTTATGGAAAAGCATGTCACTTACCTCTCGAACTAGAACATAAGGCATATTGGGCCATTAAAGAGCTCAATTATGATTTCAAACTTGCCGGTGAGAAGAGACAATTTGACATTAGCTCGCTTGATGAGTGGAGAACCCAAGCCTATGAGAGTACCAAACTGTTTAAATAAAAAGTTAAAAGATGGCATGACAAAAGGATACAAAAGCATGAGTTTAATGTAGGTGATTATGTTTTGTTATACAACTCTCGTTTAAGATTTTTTGCAAGAAAACTTCTCTCTAAATGGGAAAGTCCGTTATCGAGGAGGTCTATCATTCCGGTGCCATAAAAATCAACAACTTCGAAGGCACAAATCCAAAGGTGGTGAACGGTCAATGAATCAAACATTATATCTCAGCTAATCCCATAAATGTTGAAACCAATGTTATTGACACCGTAACCCCGGAGGAATACATAAGGGACACTTTGCAGAACATTTCAGACTCCAAAAAGGAATAGGTATGTGGTACAGTAAGTAAACCGACTCCAAAACAGTTCTAGTAGCAATTTTTCTCCATTTTGGAATATTTAAGAAAACAGGAAAGTAAGAAGTAGTCCGAAAGGGACACGAGGCATCCACGAGGGTGGAGGGCGCGCCCTACCCCCCTGGGCGCGCCCCCCTGCCTCGTGGGCACCTCATGTGCCCTCCGGACTCCGTTTTCTTGCACGATACTTCTTTTGGTCGGTAAAAATTCACTATATAATCTCCCGAAGGTTTTGACCACCGTACCACGAAACAATCCACTATTTTTGTTTTGAGCTGTTTCTGCCGCAGATAGAGCAATATGTCGTCCCAGGATTCGGAAGGAGAGAGCTATGTGACTGATTACCATGCAGACCCTAAGGTCTACGGGGACTTGGAGCATTGTGGTTGGACCACGGAGGAAGAAGAAGACTATGAACCTAGGGGAAAGGAGGAGACGAGTTCGGATGAAATCCCATTACCTCAACCTGGGGACATGCATGTGGAGTTCAAAAGTAAGACAAACAGGAACTGTGCAAAAATATATTAAGCCTCGAGTAGGAGATCGATGACCTAAGGGAGCAAAATTCCATCCTCAAGCGCAAATTAAGGAAGAAGCCTACGTCATCAACAACTCCATCATCACCACCTCCGAAGAAAGAGACATAAACACATGGGTATGGGCACTCCCCTTGGAAACTGCCAAGCTTAGGGGAGGTGCCCCAGTATCGTATCACCATCACAATTATATCTTTACCGTTTCTCTTAGTTCGATCCTTTTGGTAATATCTTGATCTAGTAGAATAAAGTTTTAGTATGATCTAGTTTTGAGTTTTGCTTTATGATCCTTCTATGTAATCGAGTCCGTGAGCTATATATAATAATGATTAGTTTTGCGTCGAGGGCTTTGCTATCTTGCTATGATCTTGAGGGAATAAAAGAGAGAATAAAAATAAATAAAAAGATCATATTGATCTTATGGAGAGTAATGACTTCACATATAAAGAGTATGATGAATAAAAGTTCTTGAGAGTTGACAAACATAGTTTTGGTCATCGTTGCAATTAATAGGAAGTAATAAAGAAAGAGAGGTTTTCACATATAAATATACTATCTTGGACATCTTTTATGATTGTGAGCACTCATTAAAATATGACATACTAAAAAGTTGATGTTGGACAAGGAAGACAACATAATGGGTTATGTTTTCTTACATCCGAAATAAATTATATTGTCATGGATCATCCAACATGTTGAGCTTTCCTTACCCCCTCATTCTAGCCAAATTCTTTGCACCAAGTAGAGATACTACTTGTGCTTCCAAATATCCTTAAACCCGGTTTTGCCATGAGAGTCCACCATATCTACCTATGGATTGAATAAGATCCTTCAAGTAAGTTGTCATTGTTGCAAGCAATAAAATTGCTCTCTAAATATGTATGATCTATTAGTGTGGAGAAAATAAGCTTTATACGAGCTTGTGATATGGAAAAAATAAAAGCGACGGACTGCATAATAAAGGTCCCTATCACAAGTGGCAATATAAAGTGACGTTCTTTTGCATTAAGATTTTGTGCATCCAACCATAAAAGCACATGACAACCTCTGCTTCCCTCTGTGAAGGGCCTATCTTTTATTCTTGTCTTATACCTTATACAAGAGTCATGGTGATCCTTACCTTTCCTTTTTACACTTTATCTTTTGGCAAGCACTATGTGTTGGAAAGATCCTGATATATATATATCCAATTGGATGTGGGTTTTCATAAAGCATTATTGTTGACGTTACCCTTGAGGTAAAAGGTTGGGAGGCAAAACTATAAAACCCTATCTTTCTCTGTGTCCGATTAAAACTTCATACCCATAAGTATTGCGTGAGTGTTAGCAATTGTGAAAGACTAAAACATAGTTGAGTATGTGGACTTGCTGAAAAGCTCTTATATTGACTCTTTCCGACGTTATGATAAATTGCAATTGCTTCAGTGACTGATTATAGTTTGTTAGTTTTCAATGAAGTTTCTGATTCATACTTTACATTGTGTATAGATTGTTACTTTAGCATAAGAAATCATATGACAATATATATATGTTGCTACTCTAAGGATGATCATGATGCCCTCATGTCCTTATTTTATTTTATCGACACCTCTATCTCTAAACATGTGGACATATTTTTCGATATCAGCTTCCGCTTGAGGACAAGCGAGGCCTAAGCTTGGGTGAGTTGATACGTCCATTTTGCATCATGCTTTTATATCGATATTTATTGCATTATGGGTTGTTATTACACATTATGTCACAATACTCATGCCTTTTCTCTCTTATTTTACAAGGTTTACATGAAGAGGGAGAATGTCCGCAGTTGGGATTCTGGGCTGGAAAAGGAGAAAATATTAGAGACCTATTCTGCACAACTCCAAAAGTCCTAAAACTCCACGAAAGTCAGTTTTGGAATATATTAAAAATATCAGGCGAAGAAAGCACCAGAGGGGGGCCACCCACCGTCCACGAGGGTGGAGGGCACGCCCCCTGCCTCGTGGGCCACCTGGCAGGCCCCCCGATGCCCATCTTCTGGTATAAGGTGTCTTCTGCCCTGGAAAAAATAAGAAGGAAGCTTTCGGGGCGAAGCACCGCCGTCACGAGACGGAACCTGGCGAAACCAATCTAGGGCTGCGGCGGAGCTGTTCTGCCGGGGAAACATCCCTCCGGGAGGGGGAAATTGTCACCATCGTCATCACCATCGATCCTCTCATCGGGAGGGGTTCAATCTTCATCAACATCTTCACCAGCACCATCTCCTCTCAAACCCTAGTTCATCTCTTGTATCTGATCTTTGTCTCAAAACCTCAGATTGGTACCTGTGGATTGCTAGTAGTATTGATTACTCCTTGTAGTTGATGCTAGTTTGTTTATTCGGTGAAAGATCATATGTTCAGATCCTTTATGCATATTAATACCCCTCTGATTATGAACATGAATATGATTTGTGAGTAGTTACATTTGTTCCTAAGGACATGGGAGAAGTCTTGTTATAAGTAGTCATGTGAATTTGGTATTCGTTCGATATTTTGATGAGATATACGTTATCTTTCCTCTAGTGGTGTTATGTGAATGTCGACTACATGACACTTCACCATTGTTTGGGCCTAGAGGAAGGCATTGGGAAGTAATAAGTAGATTGTGGTTGCTAGAGTGACAGAAGCTTAAACCCTAGTTTATGCGTTGCTTCGTAAGGGGCTGATTTGGATCCACATGTTTCATGATATGGTTAGGTTTACCTTAATTCTTCTTTCGTAGTTGCGGATGCTTGTGAGAGGGGTTAATCATAAGTGGGATGCTTGTCCAAGGAAGGGCAGTACCCAAGCACTAGTCCACCCACATATCAAATTATCAAAGTAACGAACGCAAATCATATGAGCATGATGAAAACTAGCTTGACGATAATTCCCATGTGTCCTCGGGGGCGCTTTCCTTTATATAAGAGTTTGTCCAGGCTGTCCTTTGCTACAAAAAGGATTGGGCCAACTCGCTGCACCTTGTTTACTTTTGTTACTTGTTACCTGTTACAAATTACCTTATCACAAAACTATCTGTTACCGATAATTTCAGTGCTTGCACAGAATACCTTACTGAAAACTGCTTGTCATTTCCTTCTGCTCCTCATTGGGTTCGACACTCTTACTTATCGAAAGGACTACGATAGATCCCATATACTTGTGGGTCATCAAGAACCTCGTCTTCGAGGCCACCGTCGACACTGCCACGCAGTTGTCTACTTTAAAATACAGTTCGTGATCTTTTCTCGAGGCCACCACCAGTGCCTTCTAGTGATTTGTCCTATGTAATGTTAATATGCAATCTGATGTTCAGTTAAAAGTTTGGTCCTCTGAAATGTAATGTACAGTTAACACTTTGGTCCAACAATTGCTACATTTCGTAGTACTGTTCTCAAGCATTCTTTGTTTTCTTAACCGTCTTATCTTCTAGTACATGTTTCTATTCTGCAATGTCCTGCTCAGTTAACTATTTTGGTTCATTTGGTCTGCTGTCCATTAAACTTTTTGGTTCAGTTCTGCAATTTGATTTTCATTTGCTATGGGTACAATTTTGTATTGTTATGCATGTGACACCAATCGAATTTGGTTGTACTCAATACATATTCTACTGATAGTACGGCAACTCTCAGTTAACCTCAATACATATTCTACTAATAGTATGGCAACCCTCAGTGAAGCGCCTTTGGTAGGTGGAATTTGGTAAGGAAAAATTTATATAGTGTGCTGAAATTTACTCTCACTTGTTACTATGGAAAATAATCCTTTGAGGGGCTTGTTCGGGGTATCTTCACCCCGACCAGTAGAGCAAAGAATTGCTCCTCAACCTGCTGAACCTACTGAAAATGTTTACTTTGAAATTCCTTCGGGTATGATAGAGAAACTGCTAGCTAATCCTTTTACAAGAGATGGAACATTACATCCCGATATGCACCTAATCTATGTGGATGAAGTTTGTGGATTATTTAAGCTTGTAGGTATGCCCGAGGATGTTATCAAGAAGAAGGTCTTCCCTTTATCTTTGAAGGGAAGGCATTGACATGGTTTAGGCTATGTGATGATATTGGATCATGGAACTACAACCGATTGAAATTGGAATTTCATCAGAAGTTTTATCCTATGCATCTGGTTCATCGTGATCGTAATTATATATATAATTTTTGGCCTCGCGAAGGAGAAAGTATCAGTCAAGCTTGGGGAGGCTTAAGTCAATGTTATATTCATGCCCCAATCATGAGCTCTCAAGAGAAATTATTTTTCAAATTTTTATGCTCGGCTTTCTCTCAATAATCGCTCCATGCTCGATACTTCTTGTACTGGTTCTTTTATGATGAAGACTATTGAATTCAGATGGGATTTATTGCAAAGAATTAAATGCAACTCTGAAGATTGGGAACTCGACGAAGTTAGGGAGTCAGGTATAACACCTAAGTTTGATTGTGTTAAATCATTTATGGATACTGATGTTTTTCGTGAATTTAGCACTAAATATGGACTTGACTCTGAGATAGTAGCGTCTTTCTGTGAATCATTTCCTACTCATGTTGACCTCCCTAAGGAGAAGTGGTTTAAATATTATCCTCCCATTGAAGTAAACGTAGTTGTACCTATTAAAGTTGAAGAAAAGACTATCACTTATAATCTTGATCCTATTGTTCCTACCGCTTATATCGAGAAACCACCTTTCCCTGTTAGAATAAAGGATCATGCTAAAGCTTCAATTGTGGTTCGTAAGAGTAATGCTAGAACACCTACACCCTCTGAGAAAATTAAAGTTGAACCTAGTATTGCTATGGTTAAGGATCTCTTGGTCGATAATATTGATGGGCATGTTATTTACTTCTGTAATGAAGCTGCTAGAATTGCTAGACCCGATACTAGAAATAAACATAGACTTGTTGTCGGCATGCCTGTTGTTTCTATCAAAATAGGAGATCATTGTTATCATGGCTTATCTGATATGGGTGCTAGTGCGAGTGCAATACCTCAATCCTTATACAAAGAAATTATGCATGATATTGCACCTGCTGAGATAGAAGATATTGATGTTAGAATTAAGCTTGCTAATACAAATACTATTTCACCAATTGGGATTGTTAGAGATGTTGAAGTCTTGTGTGGGAAAGTTAAATATCCTACTGATTTTCTTGTTCTTGGTTCCCCACAAGATGACTTTTGCCCCATTATATTTGGTAGACCCTTCTTGAATACTATTAATGCTAGGATAGATTGCGAAAAGGATATTGTTACTGTTGGTTTAGGGGATATGTCTCATGATTTTAATTTTGCTAAATTTCGTAGACAACCCCATGATAAAGAATTTCCTAATAAAGATGAAATTATTGGTCTTGCTTCTATTGCCGTGCCTCCTAATGATCCTTTAGAACAATATTTGCTAGACCATAAAAATGATATGTTTATGAATGAAAGAAGGGAAATAGATGAAGTATTCTTTAAACAGGGACCTATTTTGAAACACAACTTGCCTGTTGAAATTCTAGGGGATCCTCCTCCACCCAAGGTTGATCCCATGTTTGAACTTAAACCATTACTTGATACTCTTAAATATGCTTGTCTTGATGAAAAGAAGATATATCCTGTTATTATTAGTGCTAACCTTTCAGAGTAGGAAGAAGAGAAATTATTGAAAACTCTGAAGAAGCACCATGCTGCTATTGGTTATACTCTTGATGATCTTAAGGGAATTAGTCCCACTCTATGCCAGCACAAAATAAAATTTGAGAAATACGCTAAACCGGTTGTTGATCACCAACGACGGTTAAATCCTAAGATGAAAGAAGTGGTAAGAAATGAAATACTAAAGGTTCTAGAGGCAGGTATAATTTATCCCGTTGCTGATAGTCAGTGGGTAAGCCATGTCCATTGTGTCCCTAAGAAGGGAGGTATTACAGTTGTACCTAATGATAAAGATGAATTTATCCCACAAAGAATTGTTACAGGTTATAGAATGGTAATTGATTTCCGCAAATTGAATAAAGCTACTAGAAAAGATCATTACCCTTTACCTTTTATTGATCAAATGCTAGAAAGATTATCCAAACATACACATTTTTGCTTTCTAGACGGTTATTTTGGTTTCTCTCAAATACCTGTGTCAAAAGAGGATCAGGAAAAGACCACTTTTACTTGCCCTTTCAGTACCTTTGCTTATAGACGTATGCCTTTTGGTTTATGTAATGCACCTGCTACCTTTCAAAGATGTATGGCTGCTATATTCTTTGACTTTTGTGAAAAGAATGTTGAGTTTTTCATGGATGATTTCTCTGTGTATGGAACTTCTTTTGATGATTGCTTAAGCAACCTTGATCGAGTTTTGGAGAGATGTGTGTTGCAGGGAAACAATGGGAGACACTGCGGTTTACCGTCGAGGGTTGTTCAAGCAGGGTCCTTTGGCTAATAGCACGTTATTCTGCAGTTGCAGGAATCATTCTAATATTTAGGTTTCTTACAATTTGGTCTTGCACATGTAGGTCCTGCTGTCAGAGGCTTAGACCCACTGTTCGACCCATTTTGCATATGGGGAAATGAGATGTCCATGAATATCAGTCAAGTCAAGAAACTCAGAAAGATTGTTAGGATGAAGAAACTTGTGATGAATAACAGCAACATCTTTGTTTGCACAATGAACAAAACATCAGTCAACTATAGGATGGTACCAACTCTTTTACCTTGTTTTTACCCCTTGCGCCATTTCAAAATTTACAACAGCGATTTATGCATAGCTTTGTTTTCAGTACTTTTCAAATCATTTCACTGATGATTACCTCTCAAACCACCTGCATGGTCAAGAGGCGAGGAAGGTATTCATTCAACACCCATGGTACAATATTGAAGTCTTGCTGAAGAGGACAAAGGTTGGGCAGGCAATTATCCATAGCCACTGGCGTAAAGTTGCAAGGACATTCAACATCACTGAAGGCTCAATATTTTCCTTCTGCTTCTGCAGTTTCCCAGATGAAATTTATCTGTCTATTTACCGTGTATGATGCTACTTTCCAAAGGTTTTTGATGCTGCATGTGAAACTTGGTGCTGTTATGTAATGGCGTAACTGAGTGCCGAAGCTATCTGATGTAATTCGATTATGAAATCCTGGTTGCTTTTATACGGATATGAAATACCTGGCGTGTTTTATAAGAAATATCAGTTTGATTAGTACATGGATTATCAATAATAGGCTAATTACCCTACTTATTGGGGTTTTCTATTGCAGACGGTTACTCAGACAGCACCGTGGGCGATGAACTCAAACAACGCGCACGGTTTCTAGAAAGTAGGCATGTTTGATCAACTAACAAACACACATGGCTTTCGGCAGCGAACTGTTTGTGTTAGGCCACCTTGCACAAATGTTTCCACACAAAGAACTGTGTGTGATATACATACGAACGAAAACGTTTTCCCTGGATTGACTGTGTGGTATGTACATAAGAACAGAAACGAATTCCTTGGATTGACTGTGTGTGATATACATACCTATGGAAATGTTTTTCTGGGATTCACCGTGTGGGATGTACATACCTACGGAAATGATTTTCTCGGATTACCGTGTGGGATGTATAAACCTACGGAACTGCTTGGGTTTCGATGCCTCGCCTGATCGCACACGGCCCCAGCCTGGGTCCCAAGAGGGCCTATCCCCGACGATTTCGGGGTGTGGGAAGGACACCCTATCGCGCACACTCACTTGGCGACGGTTCCAAATGCCGTCGCGGAAAGGGGTTAAAACCGTTTGTTTAGCACGTCGTTGTACCAGTGTTGTTTTTGTGCAAAAATAAAAGTTCTCGGAATGGAACGAAACTTTGCGAGGATTTTTATGGAATAAAAGAGAATTATTGGAGCCAAGACCCACCAGAGAGGGGCCCCTGGGTGGGCACAACCCACAAGGGCACGCCCCCCTCTCCTGGCGCGCCCAGGTGGGTTGTACCCACCTGGTGGCCCCGCTGTTGACCCCCCGGATACTATAAAATCACATATTTCCAAAAAAAATCAGGGAGAAAGAATTATCGCGATCCATGAGACGGAGCCGCCGCCAAGCCCTGTTCTTCCTCGGGAGGGCAGATCTGGAGTCCGTTTGGGGCTCCGGAGATGGGGATCTTCGTTCTTCGTCATTACCAACCCTTCTCCATCGCCAATTCCATGATGCTCCCCACCGGAGTGAGTAATTCCTGCGTAGGCTCTCTAGTCGGTGAGGAGTTGGATGAGATTCTTCATGTAATCGAGTTAGTTTTGTTAGGGCTTGATCCCTAGTATCCACTATGTTCTTAGATTGATGTTGCTATGACTTTGCTATGCTTAATGCTTGTCACTTTGGGCCCGGGTGCCATGTACTCAGATCTGAACCGTTTATGAATTCATCATTATATCCATGTTTTAGGTCCGATCGCAAGTTATAGTCACCTATTACGATTATAATCCGACACCCCGGAATGACAACAACCGGGCCCACTCTCGGTGATGACCGTAGTTTGAGGAGTTCATGTATTCACTATGTGTTAATGCTTTGTTCCGGTTCTCTATTATAAGGAGGCCTTAATATCCCTTAGTTTCCAATATGGACCCCGCTGCCACGGGAGGGTAGGACAAAAGATGTCATGCAAGTTCTTTTAATAAAGCACGTATGACTATTTACGAAATACATGCCTACATTATATTGATGAATTGGAGCTAGTGTCGTATCGCCCTAGGTTATAACTGTCTCATGATGAATATCATCCGACAAGTCACCGATCCAATGCCTACGAATTTATCTTATATTGTTTCTGCTATCATCACTGTTACACTTGCTACCAAATTACTGCTATCACTGTTATTGTTACTATTGTTGTTGTCACTACTATCAAAACTATCAAACTACTTTGCTACTGATCACTTTGCTGTAGATAATTAATCTCCAGGTGTGGTTGAATTGACAACTCAGCTGCTAATACCTTCAAATATTCTTTGGCTCCCCTTGTGTCAAATCTATAAATTTGGGTTAAATACTTTACCCTCGAAAACGGTTGCGATCCCCTGTACTTGTGGGTTATCAAGCTCGCGGCCATGGAGTACGACCGCTAGCAAGTCCGCTACCACGACGCAGCGGCTAGGCTCAATTTTCCCTTCCGCACATGTCCGGTCGACCTCGTTCCGCTGGAGCCAGGGGTGGTGAGCTCGGCTATGGCGCGGGAGAACTGCGAGGCATGGGAGCGCCTCGAGGCCGAGGCCGCCGATGAGGCCTACATGCAAGTGCTCTGCCGACAGCACCCGGAGCTCGTGGAGGCGGAGTGGGTGATCTTTGCCGGCGCGAAGGGCAGCGAGGTTATGGCGCTCTCCTCCGATGACGAGGTCGAAGGCGGCGAGGACGGCGTCAAGGACGGCGGCGCGGAGGGCGGCGAGGTTATCGCGCTCTCCTCCGATGATGAGGTCGAAGGTGGCGAGGACGGCGGCACGGAGGGCGTCGAGATGGGCCCCGAGGACGAGGGGATCGACGTCGACGAGTGGAGGAGTGCCTTCCCCAACAACCCCGACGACGGCACCGGCCCGGACCTGGCTCGCGGCACACCGTACATGACGAGGAAGGATTGGCTCGACCACTACTTCGACCGAAAGTAGTTTAGCTTAGTTTAAATTTATGTTTTATGTTCGGTTATGCAAAACTATCTATGTTTATGTTTGAATGCATGCTACTTTCGGTTGTACCTGCTTTGAACTTGATCAAATTGAAGTTTACAACGTTAAGTTTAGGGATCGACTAGAAAAGGCCAAAAATTGCTGGAGTATATGTATATCCACTAAGGGTTTTAATCCTTTAACTTTTAAATGATCGGCTAGAGATGGCCTTAAGACTTGTTTATTTTAGTTCTTCACAATGTGATGCTCTATGTGCAACTATTTGCCATGCAGTTCAATTTCATGAATAACAGTTTCAACAATACCACTATGAATTACGATATTTGGTTGCTGTTAAGGATATTGCAGTTAACATGCCTTTTCATTTTTTAACAATAACTAGTGTACTTTAGACCTGCACAATACCAGTTTGAATGACTATTTTCTTGTTTTTCAATGATATGCCTGATGCAGTTAACACACCTTTCCACTTCTTGTTTTGCTTGACTAGCGTGCTTAAGCCTGCACACTAAAGCTACATAGCAACATGCATTGTACTGAATGACTAAATATGCAATCCCAGGCTACATAGCAACAAGGAAGAGTGTTACCTTAATGTTCTAATGATGTCTAGATATACATGTAATAAAATCTTATATAATGGGATTGAGGGAGTGTTGTACTACATCATTTTGCAATTGTTGTTTAGCTTCTAATATTAACTTGGTGCTTTTAGGTACATATGTCATTGTCAAAGATCCACACTTCGACCCTTTCTGCATATGGGGCAATGGGATATTCATGAACCAACATCAAGTGAGAAAACTGATAAAGATTGTTATTAAAATGGGTCAAAAGATGTCAATCAAACTATTTGTTTACACTTTATGCAAGACAACGGTGAACTGCAGGATGGTAAGTAAGAACCCTGTAGCCTTTTTTTTACTTCCCATAATGAGTTGTGTTAGATGACAATGTCTGAATCTTTTTCCCTTTGCAGTGGATCCTGAAGCAGTTTACTCAAGATTACCTCTCAAACTACATGATTGGCGGCCGACCATCACAATGGGTTGGACTAGAGTCGTGCGTGCCTTCTGCATTCAGGAGAGCACAATAGGGCCATTCCGCTTCACCTTGTCCAGCAACCAGAATGTCTGTCACCTCTTTCTTTTCCATCTGTAATAGTATAAGTACAGAACCCTGGTTCATCATTCTTTATTTGGTGCTTATGTAATTCTTAAACAAATGTACCTGTGAATCGAATAATGCATTGCTTGCTTCAACCTGATGGATATGAATAAAGCTATAGCCTACTTTCAAGTTTAAATTAGGTACAATTTTAAATAGCAGCAATTAAATTAGAGCGAAATTACGGTGTGCAGGTCATTACGGCGCACACGGTTAATAAAGCACAGCGTGTGTGATATACATCATAATCCGACATGGTTCACAGAGAGGAAACGTGTGTTACAATGCACACAGTTGCCGTTTGCAAAGTGTGTGTGATGTCAGACACTATCACATACACTGCGGGAAAACTAAATGTGTGTGATTGTCTACCTATTGTACATGGTTTATAATCATGAACTGTTTGTGATGTGCTAGGCATCGTAAACGTAGAGCCAGTTCGGTACGTGCCTAGAAAACTCCCATCCCTGAAATCTGCCTGGTTTTAGGTAAAACCACAAAACTCCGACTGCGATGGCAATGCGAGCACAAACGAGCAGCAAGGATGAAGCATTTGGGATATTCGAGATATCGGAAATGGTTATATAGAGAAAACTGTATGCATCAAGGCACCCTATCCCCGATGGTTTCTGGGTCGTGTGGGAAGGACCCCCGTATCGCCCACACTCACTTGGAAACGGTTCCAAATGCCGTTGCGGAAAGGGGTTAAAAACCATTTGTATAGCAGCGACACGTACCAGTGAGAGAAGGAGTTTCTCTCGAAAGAAGTGAGTGGGAGGAAAGTAGAACTTGATGAGGTAGTTGTACCTTCTCTCGATTTGGAGAATAGCACATCAGAGAAATACGTTCCCGTGATGCCTACACCACCTAGAGAGGAAGCTAATAATGATGATCATGAAACTTTGGATCAAGTTACTACTCGACTTTGTAGGTAGAACAGAGCATGTTCCGCACCAGAGTAGTACGGTAATCCTATCCTGGAGATCATGTTATTAGACCATGGCAAACCTACGAACTATGAAGAAGCTATGATGAGCCCAGATTCTGATAAATGGCTTGAGGCCATAAAATCTGAGATAGGATCCATGTATGAGAACAAAGTGTGGACTTTGGTGGATTTGCCCGATGATCTGCAAGCCATTGAGAATAAATGGATCTTCAAGAAGAAGACTGACGCTTATAATAATGCACTATCTACAAAGCTCGACTTATCACAAAAGGTTTTCGACTAGTTCAAGGAGTTGACTACGATGAGACTTTCTCACCCGTAGTGATGCTTAAGTCTGTCCGAATCATGTTAGCAATTGCCACATTTTATGATTATAAAATCTGGCAAATGGACGTCAAAACAGCATCCCTTAATGGATACCTTAAAGAAGAGTTGTATATGATGCAACCAGAAGGTTTTGTCGATCCTAAAGGTGTTGACAAAGTGTGGAAGCTCCAGCGATCCATCTATGGACTAGTGCAAGCATCTCGGAGTTGGAATATACGCTCTGATGAGGAGATCAAAGCATATAGTTTTATACAGACTTACAGTGAAGCATGTATTTACAAGAAAGTGGGTGGGAGCTCTGTAGCATTTCTGATATTATATGTGGATGACATATTATTGATTGGAAATGATATAGAATTTCCGGATAGCATAAAAAGATACTTGAATAAGAATTTTTCAATGCAAGACCTCGGTGAAACTACTTACATATTGAGCATCAAGCTCTATAGGGATAGGTCAAGGCGCTTAATAGAACTTTCACAAAACACATACCTTGATAAGATTTGAAGAAGTTCAAATGGTTCAGTCAAAGAACAGGTTCTTGCCTGTGTTACAAGGTGTGAAGTTAAGTAAGACTCAAAACCTGACCACGGTAGAAGATAGAGAGAGAATGAAAGTCATTCCCTATGCCTCAGTCATAGGTTCTATAAAGTATGCCATGCTGTGCACCAGACCTATTGTGTACCTTGCCATGAGTTTGGCAAGAGGGTACAATAGTGATCCAGGAGTAGATCACTGGACAACGGTCAAAATTATCCTTAGTTACCTAAGAGGACTAAGGAAATATTTCTCGGTTATAGAGGTGATAAAGAGTTCTTCGTAAAGAGTTACGTCGATGCAAGCTTTGACACTGATCTAGATGACTCTAAGTCTCAATCTGGATACGTATTGAACATGGGAGCAATTAGCTAGAGTAGCTCCATGTAGAGCATTATAGACATAGAAATTTGCAAAATACATACGAATCTGAATGGAGCAGACCCGTTGACTAAACCTCTCTCACCAGCAAAACATGATCACACCTTAGTGCTCTTTTGAGTGTTAATCACATGGCGATGTGAACTAGATTATTGACTCTAGTAAACTCTTCGGGTGTTAGTCACATGGCGATGTGAAATATGGGTGTTAATCACATGACGATGTGAACTAGATTATTGACTCTAGTGCAAGTGGGAGACTGAAGGAAATATGCCCTAGAGGCAATAATAATGTTGTTATTTTATATTTCCTCATTCATGATAAAGGTTTATTATTCATGCTAGAATTGTATTGATCGGAAACTTAAATACATGTGTGAATACATAAACAAATACCGTTTCCCTAGTGAGCCTCTACTAGACTAGCTCGTTGATCAAAGATGGTTAAGGTTTCCTAACCATGGACATGTGTTGTCATTTGATAACGGGATCACATCATTAGGAGAATGATGTGATGGACAAGACCCATTCGTTAGCTTAGCATAATGATCGTTCAATTTTATTGCTACTAGATGACCCGGTTGCGCCAATGGCGCAAGAAGCGAGTTAGAAAGAATGTTAGTAGTAAGTAGGAGATGTAACTGGAAATATGATGCCATGTGGATTGTGTTACATCATGTATTAACCACAAATCATGAAATCAATACCAGAGAACCAAATAATGTCACCGCCTTTGTACTAACAACCAACATTTTAGCATAAGGAGTATCACGCGAGTGTTTACTTGCACATCAGGAGTATCACAATTACAACTAAAGAGGCATTGTCCTCATTGCTGTCCTTGAGCCCTTCACAAGGAGAGTTCCAAGCCTCGCAACTTCTTCCTCCAACTCTGCACATGACCCTCAGTTAAGAACCTCGTCCCTCAGCTATGATTATTTCAAGATGAAATCAACATGCTATTTCTCTCACATGGAACATGTTCAGAATTTAGTCATTCTCACTAATCTTTCAGCTACAAAGGCAGAAAGAAAAATTGCATGATCAATAATGCTTGTAGCATTAAAAAACCGAGAAAGTGAATTGAGGACAACAGAACAATTATTTGTAACAACGGCCAGCTTGGCTGATGCAAAATGATCACTCTGGAACTATATCTTTAGAACCAAATTAAAAAGGAACAAAATAATCTAATACTCCCTCCGTTCCAAAATACCTGTCTCAACTTTGTACAAAAACATCGTGTATCTTTAGGACCAATTTTTTAGACCATGGTACCACATAAATCAAGAATTAGACATACCAGATTGCAACGTATTCATGGTCAGTTACCAATCATGTCACACCAAGGATTTGCACATATAACCTGAAATAACTGCAGCTAGCTTGAAGTCTGAAATCTACCGGGTGACAGGCAAAAGCAATACCACCAAACCTTATTCTTATTGGATGAGCACAAGATTTATAAGAAGATAACACACAAAAAATCCTATTTGGTTTCTGGATGCATCCACTTTCTGGACTGTGCACATCAAAGCATGGAAGAACATTCCTAGGAGAGCCATTGTAGCACAACGAAGTAAACCAAAAATCAAAAAAGAGAAGTGAGTTTATATCATGTAATTTAGCAATGTATCAGCCCATATCACCATTTATTTTTCAGAGACCAAATAAAATGACAGAAGTTTCCCTATTCTTTCCTGTACCTTTCTACCAGAATGCTCTCTATTTACGAGCGCCACACAGACTATTTCCACTTGGCGGCTAGACACTTGGCGGCATGTTGGACATAGCAATCCTTGCTGCGAGTTGCAGAAGAACGACACACGCATATACGTCAGGCTAGGAGACACGAACACGGGCGCCGTGAGGGGGGAACAGAACGGACCGGAAGGGTATAGACATATCGAAAGAGGGAATGTACAGAGGCATAGTCAGGCTGGGAGGCGGTGAGCGCGGCGGCAGTCTCGGCGGCGAGAGCTGGCTGGTGGTGACGCCCATGTATACCCTGACGTAGACCTTCTGCGCAACGAGCACGGGGTCGCAGTGCTCCGGGCTGAGCCCATAGCTGAGCTTCTTGAGACACACCATGATCTTGTCGAAGTGCACCGTCTCCGTCCGCCCGTCCCGCTTCACTACGTACATCATCGAAAATTAACAAAAACATACTCATGTGCATCATCCAAGCAGGCAATGGTTTTGCATGTTTTTACATCAGAATCAATAATTGAGTTATCAACAGATTGGTATATGCAACATGCTTAAATATCATGCCAGGAGAAGAATTAGATGCCACATTTATGAATAACTGAACATTATGAATGCCATGCTGCATTTTGTAATGGTAATGATCCAAGATAATTAAATATATGGTCATTATTAGGAATGCTCCATAGGATCTAAAGACACATGTGCATGTTTCTTAAGTGTGCTTTCTAAAATTGGATATCCATTTAGCTCTATTAGCTTGACTTGTAGCGATGGGGACACTGTAAAGTTTATCTCATCCTAATAGTCACACACAACAACCTTGTAGAAGATCATGCCCACCCTTGGTCCTCGGAGGGACGTGTGTTGTAGTGGTAACCACATCAGTGAACTTGAAAGGATATACATGTTCCTAGATTACAAAAATGAAACAATAAGCATCTTCACAATAGGACTACATCACTGATACATGCTTTAATCATCACATCAATCTGTAGTGGCATGCCTGAAGAAACAAAAAAAACAGTGCGAACAATAGGCAGACAACATAGGAAGGCTCCCTACAGTAGCCAACCCTCGCAACACCTTAAAAGGAAATAGACCGCAACTTCCGAAGCCAAGTTGCAACTGGATAACAAGCGAATAAGCATCTCAACAAATCAAACAAGCAACACCATCCCTACAACCAGGTAGCCTGAGCTTGAAACCAACGCTTACCTCAAGATTTCTACATAGAACAAAGGATCACAATCCAAGCACCAAAATGCAGGCATGAGCTAACCAATAAAGAAGCACCTCAATTATTCTTGATAGTATGAAGCACCTCACCGAGACCATGGATGACTATTTGTATACCTTAAACTGCAGATCATGCAATGCAAAATAATAAGCACTGAAAAGGAAGTAGTCGAAACAACCGAAACATTGTTCTCTCCTGATCTTGGTTGCACCTCGGATAGATCACACCATGCAAGTAGGATAAACAACCAATAAGGTCTTGTATGATCATACTACGGTCTTTTTCAACGCCACACATATGATCTAGTTCATCCCAACGAGGAATGATTTGGCTTCAATTTGTAAAAATATAGAATAGTTAATAAATCGAGGCCCTAGCAATCAATAATTTTCTCTAGAAGTCCTTTCATCAGTTCAGGGTAATAACTCTATAGAGTAAAGCACATCAAATGACACACAATTAAGATGCA
Organism: Triticum aestivum; assembly: GCF_018294505.1. Taxonomy (NCBI): domain Eukaryota; kingdom Viridiplantae; phylum Streptophyta; class Magnoliopsida; order Poales; family Poaceae; genus Triticum; species Triticum aestivum. Next base: position 283,855,748 of record NC_057802.1, read on the forward strand.
AAAAGCAAATCCCAATTCAGTTCTACTCAAAGACAAAGATGATGATACAGATTCTAAGCTAGCTGGCACATCTACACAAAGAACCAGCATGACAAATGCAAGGAAACCGGAGATAAATCTTCGGCTAAGATTGAAGAAAGAAAATAGGATGAGCTCACCTTTGTTATGCATGATAGCTCAAAAGAAATTTAGCAGTGGCTGTGAGGGTTTCTCTCCACGGCAACGGCTGTGATTTATACCCCTGCACATGAAAAGACTAAAATGCCCTCGGCGGGGTGCAGAGTTTACAGGCGGTGGCACATCACTGTTCATAGTGATTTAGGGCCCGTTGCGCCCATGGCGCAAAAAGCGATAGCAAACATTGCAAGTGAGAGTGATTTAGAGCCAATTTGTTATATACTTCATTACATGGTAGCATGATAGCTCAAAAGAAAGTTAGCTAAGAGAAGCTCTGGTCTCTAATCCTCTGGCTGAGTCGCGTATCTGCTGCCAACAGAAAAGAGCAAGACATGAGGGCGGTGATATTAGGTAGAACCATCGCTTCATGTCCCAGCAATATCAAGCATGATTTCATCATCTAAGAAGCTCTTCATGGTAGGTGTGTTTGGTTTCTATAGACCTCAGTCGAGCCGGGCTTTATGAGCCTAATAATATTCCATTATGCAACTGGCGCAGGTACCTGAGACGGCCTAGAGTTACCATCAATCCATGAGACCATGATCATTCAGTGCCAAGTGATCCACTATGTTCATTGAATTTTTTTGTTTAGGCAATTTCTTTGAGTTTGTCAAGATTTATGACATGCATAGGTGGACATCGCATGTCATAGATGGAAATCATTAATACAAAATTGACATTGTGCATGATGTGCCAAAAGGAAGTGAGACGTTATAGCCAAAATGAACAGATAACATGAAATATTACTTCACCTGATGGTCATACATAGTAAAACGGTTATTGGTACATGTGCGTAACCTACATAACCTCATTATAATGTTAGAAAGCAACTGAGAGTTGGCAGGCTGCCGCACAAACAACTAAATACACGGATTGATGTTATATATTTCTTAGGCAATTTTCCTAGTGTGAAAGCACTGAAATTGTCTTGCACTGCTGAGCTTGGTCATCTTTTTCCTCGGTGACCATCAAGAGATGCAGCTCCATTGTACAGTAAGAAATTATATACTCCTTCCGTTCGAAAAAGCTTGTCCTTGAAACGGATGTATCTAACACCAAGTTAGTGCTAGATACATCCATTTGAGCGACAAGTTTGGGACAAGTTTTTTTCGGACGGAGGGAGTACGTACAAGAGTAAAGATAATAGCATTTCCAAAGTTATCTCCTTATCTGCATGTTGCTTTCAAACCTAAGACATCTTGTTTATTAAATCCACTACTGCGGAGAGTGTAATCAGTCACTGTGTCCAAACAGAGTATGGTCATGTCACGGTGCTGCAGTGAAGAAATAGGAGTTAGGTGGCGATGTGTGTGCGTGCAGTTATCTGTATGCACCGGCCACCAGGGTGCCGTGTGTGAGTTGGCCTGTGTGCCTGCCTGGTGTCCTAGGTACTTAAATCAGGAGTTGTAACTAAACGGAGCATCGTTGATGTGAGGAATAGAATTCCGAGTTCCCCTCCTGATCTCTCTCTCCCTCTCTGTTTCTTTTTCCTCAAGTTAGCTGCTCAAATCAAGCAAGGCCCTCACGCTGGCAACCATACCGGCCAGGGGGTGGTATAGGCCAGCAATCTAAATGTTTCTGAGCAAGGAGCATTATGCGATTTATTTTGACGGGCAATTATCAATTGAGCCTAAGATATTCACTACTTGTCTGCAATCTTGCGTGTCAAAATGTTTCCCATAATAACAATGTAGATTGGAGAAGCCATACTGAATGAGGTCTACATCACACAATCAGACATTGGCATTCATTAAACTATTACTTCGTGTTTAGAAGCAAACACATTTTTCGCGGGTAGTAAACACATCACTTCAGGGTGTCAAAATCATTCATACGTTCAGTGCAACTTATGCCTTAGCTACAGGTCTTCAAGAGTGTATCATTTGTTTTACTCTGGCAAATGATGGACGTACAGGTACAAAAAAGGAACATGTATAAACAAAAATCAGGAACACAAGAACAATTAATACCTAGCAGTAGAGGAAAAGAAAATGTCAAAAGGAAGAGGTCATAGGCCACACACCGACATCGGAGGGGCCAAAACACAGGTATGAAGGACAGTAGGTACCAAATAAATACTCCTATATAACATTGGCCAGAGAAAAAGGAAAACCCAGGAGATTTTACTCAATCAATGATAGGAATAAGAAGTAACTGATTTTAAAGATAAATTGTGATCCATATATTAAAGAAGATAGGGTCACCAGTGCCCAGGATACTATCTAAAAGTACTTTGATGCTCGGGATGTAGGAGAGAACTCTGGCTCGTAAAAAGGAAACAAAACATTACATGTGATAAATGGATGGCTTTTTAAGATGCAGAGACTATTGGATTACATCCAATTTGTCAACTCACTGCATATCACCAGCCCTTGCAATAATAGATCGATATAACAGTGAGAAATTTCAGAACTGCATCTCCTGGGAAGGCCAGCATGCCATGCCCACGGTTAGAACCAAAACCAAATTTGCAGTAGTAGAAATAACCATTGACTTGGTTGAGGAAAAAAATAAATGGCACTCCGTCAAACAACTGCACTGAAATGACCAACATACACCGAAAACAAAGTGGTTTCTGGTGGTCAATAGGCTAGTTTGAACAGACTTGGCATTAGCTAAAGGACTTGTGGCTACTGGTCATGGTAGGTGAGGGAGTCCTGGACTAAGGGGTCCTCGGGCGTCCGGCCTGTTAGCCATGAGCCGGACTGATGGGCTTTGAAGATACAAAGACCGAAGACTTTATCCGTGTCCGGATGGGACTCTCCTTGGCGTGGAAGGCAAGCTTGGCGATCAAATGTGTAGATTCCTTTCTTTGTAACCGACCTTGTGTAACCCTAGATCCTCCCGGTGTCTATATAAGCCGGAGGACTTAGTCCGGAGGGGGAGATATTCATTACCATAGTCATACAGGCTAGACTTTTAGGGTTTATCCATTACGATCTCGTGGTAGATCAACTCTTGTAATACTCATATTCATCAAGATCAATCAAGCAGGAAGTAGGGTATTACCTCCATAGAGAGGGCCCGAACCTGGGTAAACATTGTGTCCCCTGTCTCCTATTACCATCGACCTTAGACGCACAGTTCGGGACCCCTACCCGAGATCCGCCGGTTTTGACACCGACATTGGTGCTTTCATTGAGAGTTCCACTGTGCCGTCCCCAAAAGGTTCGATGGCCCCTTCAATTGTCAACAATGATGCTGTCCAAGGAGAAACCTTCCTCCCCAGACAGATCTTCGTGTTCGGCGGCTTCGCACTGCGAGCCAACTCGCTTGGCAATCTGGAGCAGATCGATAGCTATGCCCCTGGCCATCAGGTCAGATTTGGAAACTTGAACTACGTCACGGACATCCGTGGAGATTTGATCTTCGACGGATTTGAGACCGCGGCGACCGCTCCTTGTAGCCCTGATGAACATGACTTAAATCTGTCATCGGACCGCATCCAAGAGATAGCTCCCATAACAGCTCTGGCTCTAGATCCAAAGCAGACTGCGCCATCCGAGGGCGGGAAGCTCAACCCCGCCACGGCAGTTACAGATTCCGCGGCGTTGGAGCCGCACACAGACTTAACCTCACATGATATCTGTGTCACCGTAACTCTGGACTCGTCTCCGGCTATAAGTTCCGAACCATGTGCATCTGCGGACGGCGAGCTTGATCAGTTATCGATCTTCGAATTCAGCGCCGCGGACATCTTCCAGCACTCGCCCTTTGGAGATGTGCTAAACTCATTAAAAAATATGTCCTCGGCGGGGGACTCACAGCCGAACTATGTCCGGATCGAACTAGGGGCTGACGATGGAGAATTTTGCTTCCCACCCGCCACCCACTTCATAGCCACTGTCGAGGACTTAACCGACACGCTTGATTACGGCTCCGAAGACATCGACGGTATGGACGACGATGCCGATGAGGAGCAAAACCAAAACCCGCCATTTACTGGACGCTGGACCGCCACCTCTTTGTACGATGTGTACATGGTGGATACACCCAAAGCAACCAATGATGATGACAAAGAAAATCCAGTTGAGAATAAACCTCCTGAGACACAGCACAAATGCCGGCGTCCTCATCGCCGCTCTAAGTCACGTCGTTCAAAAGACAGCAATACTAGCACCGAAGAAAATAATACTCCGGACAATGCCGAAAACAATGAAGACCCTGTTGAGGTAACATCCGAACAGGATGAACAAGAAAACAGGCAGGATAGCCCCGATGAACAGGCCATGCCCAACGACTCGGAGGACGGTAGTTATTGTCCGCCCTCAAGGATGAGGAAAGCCTCGGCAACGAGGATTTCATCGTGCCTGAGGAACCTCTTGAGTAGGAGCGCTTCAAGCGCCAGCTAATAGCCACCGCAAGGAGCCTGAAAAAGAAGCAGCAGCAGCTTCAAGCTGACCAAGATCTGCTCGTCGATAGGTGGACTGATGTCCTGGCAGCCGAGGAATACGGCCTCAGACGCCCAGCCAAGAGTTAACCGAAGCGAAGGTTGCTACCTCAGTTCGATGAAGAGGCGCCGGAGCCCATACCTCCCTCGCATAATGCGGACGATCGACCACTACACGGTCAGGACAGTGCGGCGGACCGACCACCACGTGGTCGGGATAGAGCGGCAACTCAGGCCGAACAGCAGCCTGCCCCACCGCCACGTAAAAATAGAGAAAAAACAGTTCGGGGTCATGCGTATGACCTTCGGCAGACCCTGGATAGTAGAGCAGGATATACCAGATCGATTTACGGATCGCGAGGACATTCCTCGACACGTGATGATGGCTACCTATTCGGACGTGACAAACCTAGTCACGCCCGGGCCGACAACCACAGACGGACTCCATCGGAGCTACGTCGCGATGCGGCCAGATATAGAGGCGCCGCACACCCTGTTTGCTTCACTGATGAAGTAATGGATCATGAATTCCCCGAAGGGTTCAAACCCGTGAACATCGAATCATACGATGGAACAACCGATCCCGCGGTATGGATTGAGGACTTTATTCTCTACATCCACATGGCCCGCGGGGATGACCTTCACGCCATCAAATACCTCCCACTAAAACTCAAAGGGCCAGCTCGGCACTGGCTAAATAGCCTGCCTGAAAATTCTATTGGCAGCTAGGAGGACTTGGAAGAAGCTTTCCTCGACAACTTCCAAGGTACATATGTCCGGCACCCTGATGCCGATGACCTAAGTCACATAGTCCAACAGCCTGGAGAGTCAGCCAGGAAATTCTGGACTAGGTTCCTAACTAAAAAGAACCAGATCGTCGACTGTCCGGATGCTGAAGCCTTGGCGGCCTTTAAACATAGCATCCGTGACGAATGGCTCGCCCGCCACCTCGGCCAAGAAAAGCCAAAGTCTATGGCAGCCCTTACAGCACTCATGACCCGCTTTTGCGCGGGTGAGGATAGTTGGCTGGCTCATAGTAAAAACACAGCCAGCGAGACAGGCCCCTCCGAGGTCAAAAACAGCAACGGCAAGCTCCGACGTAACAGACACAAACGCCGAAGCAATGGTGATAATACCGATGACACTACAGTCAACGCCGGATTCAGTGGCTCCAAGTCCAGCCAGCGGAAGAAACCGTACAAAAGAAACAATCAGGGACCATCTAGCCTGGACCGCATACTCGATCGCCCGTGCCAGATACATGGCACCCCAGACAAACCAGCCAATCATACCAACAAAGATTGTTGGGTTTTTTAACAGGCCGACAAATTAAACGCCAAGAACAGGGGAAAGGGATCACAAAGCAAGGACGACGACGAGGAGCCCCGGCAACCGAACACAGGGGGACAGAAGAAGTTTCCCCCTCAAGTCAAAACAGTGAACATGATATACGCTACACACATCCCCAAAAGGGAGCACAAGCGCGCACTAAGGGACATCTACGCGATAGAGCCAGTCGCCCCAAAATTCAATCCATGGTCGTCATTCCCGATCACCTTTGATCGTCGGGATCATCCGACTAGTATCCGTCATGGCGGTTCAGCCACGCTAGTCCTCGACCCAATCATTGATGGATTTCACCTGACGCGCGTCCTTATGGACGGAGGTAGCAGCCTCAATCTGCTCTATCAGGATACATTGCGAAAAATGGGCATTAATCCATCACGGATCAAGCCCACAAAGACTACCTTCAAGGGAGTCATACCAGGTGTAGAGGCCCGCTGTATGGGCTCAATCACACTAGAGGTTGTCTTCGGATATCCAGTCAATTTCCGAAGCGAGGAGTTAATCTTCAACATCGTCCCCTTTCGTAGCGGCTATCACGCACTGCTCGGATGGACCGCATTCGCTCGATTCAACGCAGTGCCACACTATGCTTATCTCAAGCTCAAGATGCCCGGTCTACGTGGCGTCATAACGGTCAATGGAAATACAGAACGCTCCCTCCGTACAGAAGAGCACACAGCTGCCTTAGCAGCAGAAGTACAGAGCGGCCTTCTCAAGCAGAACCTTAATTCGGCTGTCGAGCCCGCGGATACCGTTAAGAGGGTCCGAACTACCCTACAACAGGACATCTCGGCTCGTCAGGAGCTAGACTAGCAATTCGGCCTTTGTCTCAGTCCTGGTCAAGTGGTGGCATTCGCACCGCGCGTACATAACTACGCACTCAAAAATCCATGGGCATCGACGGAGGCATAGCCAGCTTGTGATCCACAGTACAGCTCAACCGACACCGGATACACACATACTTTCATTTTTATTCGTTTCCTTTTTAGGTTTCAATCCCGCATGCCCCATCAGATGGCCTGATCACCAGTCCTCTTGAAGGATAAACACACCAAGACAGCAAGAAACACAGACGTATGGGGGATTTTCAAGGTGGTTTCGTTAATGATCACTCTACCTATTTTTTAGGACCCACATGCAGCTCTCCCTTAGTTTTTGGCATATTAAATAGCTTGTTGCTTATCGCAGTACTTGTATGAATGCGCCTTGACGTATTAATCAAATTACAATGGAAACAGTTCGCGGCTCGAGCCTTAGGGCCCCAGCTTATCACCTTTGCACCATTTCTGTTTTCTTTCTTTTCTTTCTTTCTCCCCTGTGGGTAACCTTATCAGGTAGCACCCGTACACTTTGGTACATTTGATATTTGCCAGGGGCTTCATAGCACCCCGCACTACGACAATAAAAGTCCGAACACTTTTTATAGTATAGTTCGGCACCCCGAATTTAGCACTATATGCATTTGCTCCGAATCATGTCTTTGGTCAATAGTTGGGTTGCCCTGCTCCTGTGCTTGCTACCTTACGTTCCGCTATATCGGCTAAGATAGTAAAGGGAGAACTACTGCGATTGTGTCTTGGTTTATCCAAAGGAGCACCTCAGTAGAGAAAGCTGAAAACTGACTGTCATGATGCGCGAGAGCCGGTCAGCTCTTCGGAGGTTGCAAATCGTTGGAGATTTCTTCCACATTATGCGAAGGATCGGTACTTCCCGATCAGACGCTTATAGCACTCTAGTTCGGATACTAGGGGCTGCGCCAATATTTTTATTGTCAAACTCCTATGGCTAAGTGAGGGCGTTAAAGCCGCATAGTCTGATCGCCTGGTTCGTTGCGCTAAACAACTCCTTCAAGGACCATATAATTGGATCAAGATTGTTTAGATTCCATCCCGAACACCTCCGTACTACCTACGTGGGGGGCAGAAGCCGAAGACTGCCCAACCCTCAGATTTCATACAACACGGCCGCACAGGAGGTAAAATTTAAAACATAACAAACATTATATTACAAACTCACTTTGTTTTATCATACAAGGTAGAAGCAACTCGAATACATTCATTCAAAGATAATGTCCTGCGAACACTACGTCGCTACAATACGAGACCCCTCCAGGACGTCTCCAAAATACCGCTCGGGTGTATGGTGCTCCTTGCCCTCGGGCGGCCCCTCGGTCACAAGCTTGATGGTGTCCATCTTCGCCCACTAGACCTTGACGCGGGCAAAGGCCATACGCGCGCCCTCAATGCAGACGGACCGCTTGACGGCATCCGGCCGAGGACAGGCATCCACCAGCCGCTTCACGAGGCCGAAGTAACTGCTGGGTATAGCTTCGGCTGGCCACAGCCGGATTATTAAATCCTTCATGGCCAGTTCGGCCACCCTGTGCAGCTCGACCAGCTGTTTTAGCTAATCGCTGAAGGGCACCGGATGTTCTGGCGCAAGATATTGCGACCAGAACAGCTTCTCCGAGGAGCTCCCTTCTTCGGCTCGGAAGAACTCCGCGGCGTCGGACACACTGCATGGCAGATCAGCAAAAGCCCCTGGAGAACTCCGAATCCGGGTTAGTAAAAGATGCTTCCTCTTCACATACTTGCTTCACATACTAAATGCCTTACCCGCCGCGATCTTCCTGGCCTCCTGGATCTCCCGGAGGGCGCCCTGGGCCTCATTCCGGGCCGTCTCCGTGCTCTGACGAACCTTGGCGAGTTCGGTCTCTCGAGCCGACGCATCGCGCTCCAAGGTCTCGCACTTCCTCACCGCGTCCTGGAGCTCTTGTTGGACCTCGTTGACCCGGGCCTTGAGCTTCTTACGGGCGGCCTGCTCCTTGACAGCCTTCCCCTCGGCTTCGGTCAGGGCCTTTCTCAGGGCCTCGACCTCGGTCGTCGCTTCTATACATATCATGACACTTCGGTCAATGCATATCATTTTACTTTTTTCGAATATATAACGGGTTATTACATACCTTGTTTTTCTTGGAGCTGCCTCCTCACCTGGCCGAGCTCCTCCTCGGCCTGCTCCAGTCTCTGCTTCAGTCCGGAGACTTCGGCAGTATGCGAGGCTGCGGCCAACAGCGACGCCTGCGTATTCATTTCAGACAAGTTTAGTTAGTTTCCTGCAATAAGGGATTGATCCTCTGTCCGGCTTTTTCTTTCCGAAAACCGGACAATGTCTCAGGGGCTACTGTCTATATTGGGATTTTCTCTTTTTGCGTCGCTTACCTCAAAACCTGTCAGCAGGCTGCTGTAGGCTTCGGTTAGTCCGCTCTTGGCGGACTGAACCCTTTCAATTACCGTGCCCATAAGAACACGGTGCTCATCCGCAATGGAAGCGCCTCGCAGTGCTTCCAGCAGATTATCCGGTGCCCCTGGTTGGACAGGGGTCACCGGCGGAATAGGCACACCCCCTTCTTTCGAAGGAGGTTGCATGCCGGATTCCGGAGCCGTATCGGTCTCCGGAATCGAGTTCGGCTGAGGGCCGAACTGAATACGGCCCTCATCACCAGTCTCCATGGGGATTGGCTCCCCCTGGTGTCCGGCGACGGAGGCTTCGCCTTCTGGCGCCTCCTGAGCCTCTCCCCGGCCTGGGAAAGTCCTTCGGGACAGCACCTCTACGTCGTCCTTGGCCTTGGGGGAGTGATCAGTCGGCGGTGACTCGCTGGCCATCGCCTTTGAATCCAACGAACCTCGTGATGAGGATCGCTGGGAGCTGTCATGGGCCGGACTGCAATAGCATAACTAATCATGTCAACACAACAAAGAGGAGAGGCTAGATTTATGGGTATGTATGAGTCTTAGCACTTACAATGCAGCCCAAGGCTTAGTGCGGGGGCGTCGCTCCGGACTGCTGTCGACGTCCCACGCGGAGTTATCCGTGAGGGAGCCCTTCCCCTTCTTGGACGTCTCCGCCTCCAGGTTCGTGGAGGCCGCCCTCTTCTTCTTTCCCTCATCAGGGGGAGGGTTGTTCTCCTCCTCCTCCTCGTCGTCGTCCTCGGCGATGGAGGAAAGGGTCACTTCGTCTTCGGACGTCACGTCCGAAGCACCCTTGCGACGGGGGCCACCTTTGGCCCCCTTGGTCTTCTTTTCCGGCGGCCTATAGGGTGCCAGAACCAGCATCTTCACCAGGAGCGGGATGACTGGCTCTTCGGGCAGCGGAGCCGAACTATGGATCCGCTCCGCTCTCTCCGTCCACACCTGAAAAAATACAGCAAAGGATAGGCATCCTCCTTGAACAAACAAGTAGAAGGTACGCCTTATGAAAAGGAGAACTTACCTCATTGGTGGGATGGGTGTGATCATGCCCACGGTCCGAATCTATGACCGGCGGCTTCTCATTGCCCTTGAAGAGCAACTTCCAGGCATCTTCGTGAGTAGTTCTGAAGAGCCCTCCCAGGGTCTGGTGCTTCTCTGGATCGAATTCCCGTAAAGGGAAGCTTCGGCTTTGGCAGGGGAGAAACCGGCGAACCAGCATCACCTGGATCACGTCGACGAGCTTGATGTTTTTATCCACCATACTCTGAATTCGCGTTTGCAGCGCTATCAGCTCGTCTGACGTCGACCAGTTGGGGCCCTTCTCCTTCCAGGAGGTGAGCCGCATTGGGGCTCCGGCCTTGAACTCGGGAGCCGCCGCCCAAGTGGTGTCGCGCGGCTCTGTGATGTAGAACTACCTATTATGGCATTTCCATAGCCAATCCGAGATATATTGCCATGCAACTTTCCATCGTTCCGTTTGTCATGACACGTTCATCATTGTCATATTGCCTTGCATGATCATGTAGTTGACATCGTATTTATGGCAAAGCCACCATGCATATTATTTCATACATGTCACTCTTGATTCATTGCCCATCCCGGTACACCGCCGGAGGCATTCATATAGAGTCATACTTTGTTCTAGTATCGAGTTGTAATCATTGAGTTATAAATAAATAGAAGTGTGATGATCATCATTCATAGAGCATTGTCCCAAAAAACAGAGAAAGGCCAAAAAAAGGCCCAAAAAAGAAAATAAAAAGGGGCAGTGCTACTATCTTTTTCCATACTTGTGCTTCAAAGTAGCACCATGATCTTTATGATAGATAGTTTCTTGTTTTGTCACTTTCATATACTAGTGAGAATTTTTCGTTATAGAATTTGGCTTGTATATTCCAACAATGGGCTTCCTCAAATGCCCTAGGTCTTCGTGAGCAAGCAAGTTGGATGCACACCCACTTAGTTTCTTTTGTTGAGCTTTCATACATTTATAGCTCTAGTGCATTGCATGGCAATCCCTATTCCTCACATTAACATCAATTGATGCGCATCTCCATAGCATGTTGATTAGCCACGTTGATGTGAGACTTTCTCCTTTTTTGTCTTCTCCACATAACCCCCATCATTATATTCTATTCCACCCATAGTGATATATCCATGGCTCACGCTCATGTATTGTGTGAAAGTTGAAAAAGTTTGAGATTACTAAAGTATGAAACAATTGCTTGGCTTGTCATCGGGGTTGTGCATGATGAGAGCATTCTTGTGTGACAAAAATGGAGCATGACCAAACTATATGATTTTGTAGGGATGAACTTTCTTTGGCCATGTTATTTTGAGAAGACATAATTGCTTAGTTAGTATGCTTGAAGTATTATTATTTTTATGTCAATATTAAAGTTTTATCTTGAATCTTCCAGATCTGATATTCATACCACAATTAAGAGGGTTACATTGAAAATTATGCCAAGTAGCATTCCACATCAAAAATTCTATTTTTATCATTTACCTACTTGAGGTCGAGCAGGAATTAAGTTGGGGATGCTTGATACGTCTCCAACGTATCTATAATTTTTTATTGTTCCATGCTATATTATATTCTGTTTTAGATGTTTATTGGGCTTTATTATACACTTTTATATTATTTTTGGGACTAACCTATTAACCGGAGGCCCGGCTCAAATTGCTGTTTTTTGCCTATTTCAGTGTTTCGAAGGAAAAGGATATCAAACAGAGTCCAAACGGAATGAAACCTTCGGGAACGTGATTTTCGGAACAAACGTGATCCAGAGGACTTGGAGTCTACATAAAGTAATCAACGAGGAAGGCACGAGGTAGGGGGGCGCCTACCCCCAGGCGCGCCCTCCACCCTCGTGGGCCCCTTGTTGCTCCACCGACGTACTTCTTCCTCCTATATATACCCATGTACCATGGAAACATCATATACGGAGCCAAAACCCTATTTCCACCGCCGCAACCTTCTGTACCCGTGAGATCCCATCTTGGGGCCTTTTCCGGCGCTCCGCCGGAGGGGGCATTGATCACGGAGGGCTTATACATCAACACCATAGCCTCTCCGATGATGTGTGAGTAGTTTACCTTAGACCTTCGGGTCCATAGTTATTAGCTAGATGGCTTCTTCTCTCTCTTTGGATCTTAATACAAAGTTCTCCTCGATCTTCTTGGAGATCTATTCGATGTAATCTTCTTTTGTGGTGTGTTTGTCGAGATCTGATGAATTGTGGGTTTATGATCAAGTTTATCTATGAACAATATTTGAATCTCCTCTGAATTCTTTTATGTATGATTGGTTATCTTTGCAAGTCTCTTTGAATTATCAGTTTGGTTTGGCCTACTAGATTGATCTTTCTTGCAATGGGAGAAGTGCTTAGCTTTGGGTTCAATCTTGTGGTGTCCTTTCCCAGTGATAGCAGGGGCAGCAAGGCACGTATTGTATTGTTGCCATCGAGGATAGAAAGATGGGGTTTATATCATATTGCATGAGTTTATCCCTCTACAAAGCATTACTCTGTTCTTATGAACTTAATACTCTAGATGCATGCTGGATAGCGGTCGATGTGCGGAGTAATAGTAGTAGATGCAGAATCGTTTCGGTCTACTTGTTGCGGACGTGATGCCTATATACATGATCATACCTAGATATTCTCATAACTATGCTCAATTCTATCAATTGCTCGACAGTAATTCGTTTACCCACCGTAATACTTATGCTCTTGAGAGAAGCCACTAGTGAAACCTATGGCCCCCGGGTCTATTTTCCATCATATTAATCTTCCAACACTTAGTTATTTCTGGCACCGTTTATTTTTGCAATCTTTACTTTTACTCTTTATCATAAAAATACCAAAAATATTATCTTATCATATCTATTAGATCTCACTCTCGTAAGTGACCGTTAAGGGATTGACAACCCCTTTATCGCGTTGGTTGCGAGATTCTTATTTGTTTGTGTAGGTGCGTGGGACTTGCGCGTGGTCTCCTACTGGATTGATACCTTGGTTCTCAAAAACTGAGGGAAATACTTACGCTACTTTACTGCATCACCCTTTCCTCTTCAAGGGAAAACCAACACAGTGCTCAAGAGGTAGCATGTGTCTACGTACCCTTGTAGACCGTAAGCGGAAGCGTTTGACAATGCGGTTGATGTAGTCAAACTTCTTCTAGCTCCGACCGATCAAGTACCGAACGCACGACATCTCCGAATTCTGCACACGTTCAGCTCGGTGGCGTCCCTCGCCTTCTTGATCCAGCAAGACGTCGAGGTAGTAGATGAGTTCCATCAGCACGACGGCGTGGTGACAGTGATGGTGAAGTGATCCTCGTAGGGCTTCGCCTAAGCACTACGAAGATATGACCGAGGGTGTAAACTGTGGAGGGGGCGCCGCACACGGCTTGGAAATTGTCTGTTGTGTGCTAGACGCCCCCCTCCTCATATATACAGGTGGGAGGGAGGGAGGAGCAGCCATAGGAGGCGCCCAAGTAGGAGGACTCCTACTTGGAGTCCCTCCCAAGCCGCGCACCCCCCTGCCATATATAACCGAGGTGGGAGGAAAGAAGGGGGGAGAGACAAGGAAGTAGGAATCCAAATCCACACTTTCCTTGCCCTCCCCTCTTTCCTTCTCATCCTCATAGGGCTGTCATCCATAGGGGCGCACCAGGGCTGGTGTGTTCCCTCACTTGGCCCATAAGGCCCATATCTTTGCCGGGGGTGCCCGAAACTCTTTCCGGTGACCCGATAAGTACCTGGTACCCTCCAGAACACTTCCGGTGTCCGAATACCATCGTCCTATATATCAATATTTTCCTCTCGGCCATTTTGAGACTCCTCGTCATGTCCGTGATCTCATCCGGGACTCCGAACAACATTCGGTCACCAAATCACATAACTCATATAATACTATATCGTCATCAAACGTTAAGCGTGCGGACCCTACGGGTTTGAGAACTATGTAGACATGACAGAGACACCTCTCCGGTCAATAACCAATAGCGGAACCTAGATGCCCATATTGGCTCCTACATATTCTACGAAGATCTTTATCGGTCGAACCGTTATAACAACATACGTTATTCCCTTTGTCCATCGGTATGTTACTTGCCCGAGATTTGATCGTTGGTATCCACATACCTAGTTCAATCTCGTTACCGGCAAGTCTCTTTACTCGTTCCGTAATACATCATCTTTGTAACTAACTCATTAGTCACTTTGCTTGCAAGGCTTCTTATGATGTGCATTACCGAGAGGGCCCAGAGATACCTCTCCGATACTCGGAGTGACAAATCCTAATCTCAATCTATGCCAACCCAACAAACACCTTCGGAGATACCTGTAGAGCATCTTTATAATCACCCAGTTACGTTGTGACGTTTGATAGCACACAAGGTATTCCTCCGGTATCCGGGAGTTGCATAATCTCATAGTCGAAGGAATACGTATTTGATATGAAGAAAACGATAGCAATAAAACTGAACGATCAATATGCTAAGCTAACAGATGGGTCTTGTCCATCACATCATTCTCCTAATGATGTGATCCCGTTCATCAAATGACAACACATGTCTATGGTTAGGAAACTTAATCATCTTTGATTAACGAGCTAGTCTAGTAGAGGCTTACTAGGGACACGGTGTTTTGTCTATGTATCCACACATGTATCAAGTTTCCGGTTAATACAATTCTAGCATGAATAATAAACATTTATCATGATACAAGGAAATATAAAATAACAACTTTATTATTGCCTCTAGGGCATATGTCCTTCAGTCTCCCACTTGCACTAGAGTCAATAATCTAGTTCACATCGCCATGTGATTTAACACCAATAGTTCACATCTTTATGTGATTAACACCCATAGTTCACATCGGCATGTGACCAACACCCAAAGGGTTTACTAGAGTCAATAATCTAGTTCACATCGCTATGTGATTAACACCCAAAGAGTACTAAGGTGTGATCAGGTTTTGCTTGTGAGAGAAGTTTAGTCAATGGGTCTGCCACATTCAGATCCGTATGTATTTCGCAAATTTCTATGTCTACAATGCTCTGCATGGAGCTACTCTAGCTAATTGCTCCTACGTTCAATATGTATCTAGATTGAGACTTAGAATCATCTAGATCAGTGTCAAAGCTTGCATCGACGTAACTCTTTACGATGAACTCTTTATCACCTCCATAACCGAGAAACATTTCCTTAGTCCTATCTAAGGTAACTAAGGATAATTTTGACCGCTGTCCAGTGATCTAGTCCCGGATCACTATTGTACCCCCTTGCCAAACTCATGGCAAGGTACACAACAGGTTTGGTACACAGCATTGCAACCTATGGCAGAGGCATAGGGAATGACTTTCATTCTCTCTTTATCTTCTGCCGTGGTCGGGTTTTGAGTCTTTACTCAACTTCACACCTTACAATACAGGCAAGAACTCCTTCTTTGACTGATCTATTTTGAACTCCTTCAAAAATCTTGTCAAGGTATGTACTCATTGAAAGTCTTATCAAGTGTCTTGATCTATTTTTGGTTCAATCTTGCAGTGTCCTTTCCCAGTGACAGTAGGGGCAGCAAGGCACGTATTGTATTGTTGCCATCGAGGATAAAAATATGGGGTTTTCATCATATTGCTTGAGTTAATTCCTCTACATCATGTCATCTTACTTAATGCGTTACTCCATTCTTTATGAACTTAATACTCTAGATGCATGCTGGATAGCGGTCGATGTGTGGAGTAATAGTAGTAGATGCAGAATCGTTTCGGTCTACTTGACACGGACGTGATGCCTATATTCATGATCATTGCCTTAGATATCGTCATAACTTTGCGCTTTTCTATCAATTGCTCGGCAGTAATTTGTTCACCCACCGTATTATTTGCTATCTTGAGAGAAGCCACTAGTGAAACCTATGGCTCCCGGGTCTATTTTCGATGATATAAGTTTCCGATCTACTATTTTGCAATCTTTTACTTTCCTATCTATAAACCAAAAATACCAAAAATATTTACTTTACCGTTTATCTATCTCTATCAGATCTCACTTTTGCAAGTAACCGTGAAGAGATTGACAACCCCTTTATCGCATTGGGTGCAAGTTGTTTGATTGTTTGTGCAGGTATTCGGTGATTTGTACGTTGTCTCCTACTAGATTGGTACCTTGGTTCTCAAACTAAGGGAAATACTTATCTCTAGTTTGATGCGTCACCCTTTCCTCTTCAAGGGAAAAATCAATGCAAGCTCAAGAAGTAGCATATGTCTTCCCACTTGGTTTGTATCTTTCCTTGAAGCTTGACGTTGAGAACCTTCTTGAGGATGAAGTCTCCTTGGAGGAAAGCCCGTGGCCTCACTCGAGAGTTGTAGAAGCGCGTAGCGCTCTACTTGTAGGCGGCTTGCTTTACCAAAGCTTTGTTGTGAGCAATCTTGGTTAGGTGGAGCTCGTCTTGGCAAGTTGTTGTTCATCTCGTGATTTGGAGGCATTATTGCTTTGCGAAGACTCCCCATGCGGAAAGAGCAATACCCGAGTTTTGCCAAGAGAACAACTTTGGCGTCGTAAACAAGGGCAAACTGCGTTTGGCCCGTGGAGCGGCCGGTGGTAGTTCGCAGGTCCTAGAATACACTGAGTAGCTGGTCTGCCCATCTTCCTTTGCTCTTGACATTGTTTATGTGGCTTCGGAGCCCTTAAGGATGAGCCCATTTACTCTTTCAACATGGTTGTTGCTCCTGGGGTAGGCAACGAAGGCGAAGCGCATGGGTCTCAATTTAGTCACAGAATTCCTTAAATGATAGTGTGTCAAATTAGATCCCATAATCCACAGTTTTCTCTTGAGGGACGCTGAAGTAGCATATGATGTTCTTCCAAATTAAGTCTTGCACGGCTTGCGCTTGATAGTGACGAGTGGCTCAACATCCACCTACTTAGGGCTTTCGATTCCCAGCCTACGGTCGAAACTTGGCACTAGGGGGTGACTCTCTTGAGTATATTCAAGTGGGAGTGAATGTGCTACATGCCCATGCAGGGCTATTTACATCATACGGGTCCTTGACAAATGACCAAGGCTATCCTTGAGATGACGAGATGGGAGAATAAAACTAAGTAATCTCTGGCCCCTTAGTCCACTGGCTTCTACTTGGGCTAGGAGGGGGATTCCCTCCACTATATGGAGGCCTTCTTCTGGGGATTAGGCTTCTTTGCTCCTTTGCCTCCATCTTTGACTTGTTATTTTATTTGCTCTTCTTCATTTGACTTGCTCACCACGAAGACTTGCTTGGATTTCTATGGACCAGATTGGTGAAAATGCATATAGTCCCAATGTGTGGTTTTGGTAATTAATAACAATCTCTATGAACTAATTTGTTTCATTGAGATGTATTTGAAGGAGAGTTTCATAGGCAAATGTATGAAGAAGGTTGTATGGGTTTAGAATGAATGCCATCAGCATCAATATGTGCATCAAAATCATTGAGTTCTAGTGATGAAGATCAACAAGAAGCAAAATAAATGGAGTTCGAGGCATCAAGATTAAGCTCTATGATTGAATCAAGTATAATCAATATGAAGTCCATGTGATGTACAAGGTGTGATCAAATTGGAGTTCAATGGAGGAACTCAAATATTGTCATGCTTGGATTTATGAGTTGGTCTATGAAGGATCAAGATCTTGAGAGAATGATTAAATATAATAAGTCTATATGGCTTTAATATGAGATCATGATGAGTATGTTGAGTCATGGTTGGTCAAGTGTTGAAGCAAGTAATTCAAGTGAAGAATTCATTGTGCCTCTTAAGAGCATGTGATGGATAATGAACAAGACCATGTGATGACCAATATGATACTCATGTAGAAACTCGATATGGTCATAAGAGATTTGAGATATTGGTCATCACGTCTTTAAGCTGATGGGAAGAGTTCAATGTGGTTTCCAAGACATCAAGATAGATCATGGAATAAAGATAAAGGTTTACCAAGATAACTATCAAAGATTGATTTACCACATGGGATCCTAGTGGTATGGTAAGAAATTATTAATTGCGCTTTGTGGACTAACTCATCTTAATTTGAGCTTTTGTCCAAGCAAAAATCTGAGTGTCAACAAAATGCATTTCGGAGCTAGGTCTCTTTGAGCTCCTTTTTGGAAAAAGAGATCAATAATAAAATTTTGAAGTAACAAATATATTTTTTGGAACCACATCCATGTGTAATATTAGCGGGACATCGATCTACAAAAAAGAGACAAATTCATTTGCTATTAAAAACCCATGATTTTGTCTTCTATTTGTATAGCTTGCACGTTAAAGTATCTCATATCAATACATTCATATGTACATGTGGAATTGTTTTCAGAAATTATTACACTTTGGATGTGATTTTTTTAAAATGAAAATTTCAGATCACACAGCCCGAGGTCCAAAACACCTCTCTATAATAGTTCCACATATTTTACAGCATAATTTTCCAACAATTTAGTTAATAAAATAATGCAAACCTAAAGCCTTGCAATTGTTTATTGCTTATTACATCCAGGAACTAAGAAGTAGAATGACCATGATCTAGAATTGCGTTGTTCAGAGGGGAGCTTCTGTAAAGCAGAACTGTTGTACAAAATCCTACAGCAGAAATCCATCAGAATTCATTAATCTTCTAGCGTGGTATCCCTGGCCTGCCAAATCAGTCATCGCAGTGAAATTAAAGGCGCTAACAAACCAGAAGCGATACTGCAGAGAACGACATATAAAATGACATTCTTCGGTACCTTCTTGGATGTAATGAAACCCACTACAGCATCAGAAAGTTCTTTACGATGTCTGGTGTAGCAGTGATCTGCTCCCTCGACGACACACAGTTTGTGGGTCGGTATATGCTTTGCAAACTCATAAGCATCTTCCACGGGAATGATCTCATCAGCAGAACCATGAACTGTGAAGAAGCTGAATAAAGACAGTAAATTAATTGCCTGATATTTGCAACACGCGGGATTTATTCTAGCACAATACGAAACCTATGCCCAACTGCAAACACATGAGATATTTAATGTTTTCAATCCTGGGAATGCATGGGATTGACTATTTAAATGAAGGTAAATGTGTCATGTCGATGCCATGGTGCCCCTTGTTTCAGTTGGTAGTTGAAATACGAAGGTAGTTCATTCCTCAAGTAGTTTCCTGACCTGCATTCCTTGCTAATGGAGAGGCTTGTTGCATGCATGTCAGTGTTCAGTCGTTCCATCAAGCTCTCTTTTGTTACCGTGTATAAAACATTTCCTACATTGCAACCATTGGATAGTCAGTATATGACAACGAAGGAGAAGCTATATACACAGTATACAAAATTGCTACCTGACTTGTTTGTGACATCAATGTAACCTTCCTTATTTATTCTGTCAAGAAATTCTTTCCCTAGGCGTTCCTCAATGCCTTTCTCCAAATAAAATCGGCCGGATAGGTTAACAACCATACGGACATCGTCATATAGGGAAGCATAAAGAACAACCACATCTCCTCCTGAATAATAATGTAAATTAAGTGACTACATTTTCTAATTTGCGAGTTAAAGCACAACAACATATGGTAACACTCAGGTAATGAAGGGGTGTGATCTGTGAGTGTCAGGACATCTACAATGATAGATAAGGCAGCCTTTTTTAAGCCTCAATGTCATATGTGATGAAAACAGAAACACACCATAAGATGGATTATCTCTTAGTGTTATCTGTAACAACTAATGTTTACATGCTCTTAACATTATGGTGATTAAAATAAACTATAAAACATGTGACTAAGATAGACATCCCCTACAATGGAGAAAAATGCAATATCTTTCATACTGAGAAATCATCTCTTCGCTATGACAATTCGAGCATCTTGTTTTCATTTCTCTCTTCCAACTCAGCAATCATCCTATGTGGCATGCTAAGGCAAAGCCATTGTACGTGCCCTCAGGGATTATGATCTGGCCCCTAACTCCGTTGGAGATAAGGAAAATGATATAAAAGATATATTTAGTTAGGGAAGAAGTGACTTAGTTAGGAAGATAACAATGTGGTGTGTTAGGCAATTAGGGATCCTATTCTTAGGGGTCAAGTCAGCCTTCCCTATTAAAA
Organism: Triticum aestivum; assembly: GCF_018294505.1. Lineage (NCBI taxonomy): Eukaryota > Viridiplantae > Streptophyta > Magnoliopsida > Poales > Poaceae > Triticum > Triticum aestivum. The sequence continues at coordinate 283,876,021 of NC_057802.1, forward strand.
GGATATAAATATTGTGTAGGCATGTACTCCATATGAATTATCCAAGAAATGAGAGAGCAAAAACTAATCCCAGTGGCCAACCTTCTCTCCCTCTCATCCCCAGAAACATTGCCGGCCTGCCCTTGCTTCTCGGAGCCGTACCCCTAGTTTTCCACGGCCTGAGGATCTATACTATGTTTGGCATGCAGCAGTGAGCGAATAAAATACTGCCAGCAAAAGTATTGTGATTAACTGTTTAGGGAATTCATGGTATTCCTAGTGATAGATATCTGAGCAACCTGATCAGGGTTGGACTAAGCTAAATGTAGATGACTCCTTTCTTGCTGCTACTGTCCAGGGAGTGCTGGAAATCTGGGCAGAAACCGCAAAGAAGATGTTCTTTTCTCAGGATGCCTCGTTCCCATACGAGGCCTCTCTCCTTTGGGGGTTGTTGTTGCATGGCGACCAGACAGCCAACTGTGATGACCTTACTAGGTAAGGATCACAAATCACTAGATAAACCACTCTGAATTCGAATTCGATTACAGAGATGGAGTTTACGTGAGGTAGAAGAAAGAAATGGGGAATGGGAATTAGACTGAGCGACTATCCTATTACAGATTCGCTACCTCGCTCGACTGAACCCTGGTCTATAAGTACCCACCGCTCGCGCGGTCACGGCCCGCTGACCATTACACCCCACACGGCCCAAGGCCCAAAACTAGAATACTAAAACTAGCCTGCTCACTATTCCGTCGCTGCTCCTTCCTGACGGTCACGGTTGCTGACAGTGCCTCCCTCTGAAGATCCAGCATGCCCCCATGCTGGTGCTCCGGGGTATCTCCTCTTCAAAACCTCATAGTCCTCCCATGTTGCCGCTTCTTCGGACAGTCCAGACCATTGCATGAGTACTTGCACATGCACTGCATTGCCTTTCTTGACCATTTTTCTGTCCAACACCTTCTCAGGGACTAAATTGGCCACTGATAAATCCACTGGCGTTGGCAAATCTGAAAACACAGGAGTGTGGTCTGGCCTGTGCTCCTTTAGTTGAGACACATGAAACACAGGATGAATGAGAGCCTTTTCTGGTAATTGTAGTTTATATGCTGATGGTCCAATCCGTTCTAGAATCTCAAAAGGGCCATAGTATTTGTAAGCAAGTTTGGGGCAAGGACGATTGACCACTGTGTGTTGGGTGTATGGCTGCAGTTTCAGATACACCACATCCCCCACTGTGTGTTGCTCTCCATTTTTCTACTGCCATCATGATCGCCAGAAACTCCTTCTCATAAATTGACAGCTGCTGATTTTTGATGCCCAGAGCTTTGCTGTAGAAGGCCACAGGGTGAGCATCTTGTATGAGAACTGCTCCTATCCTAGTGGAGCAAGCATCAGTTTCAATTGTAAATTGTTTGTTGAAATCGGGCAAACCAAGCACTGGAGTGGTGGACATGGCCAGTTTCAACTTGTCGAATGTCTGTTTTTCCGCAGTAACTGAGTTAGTGGTTTTGCAATAATGCCATAGTGCCTGACAAACTTCCTATAGTATCCGGTTAGACCTAGAAACCCTCTCAGTTCAGTTACATTTTGGGGTACAGGCCAATCCATCATCACTTTAGTTTTCTCAGGGTCTGTAGCTACCCCCTCATCAGAGATAATATGACCCAGATATTCCAGTTTCTGCTGGGCAAAGGTCCACTTACTGAGTTTGGCATAGAACTGATTTTCTCTCAACACTTGGAACACCTCTCTCAAGTGGTTGACATGTTCCTCCAAGGACTCACTGAACACCAGTATGTCATCCATGAAAATGACCACATACTTTCTGTTTCCTTTGGAAAAACACCAGTTCATTACTCCTTGAAAAGTTCCAGGTGCAGTGGCTAAACCAAATGCCATAACTCTGAATTGATAGTGACCATTGTGGGTTCTGAAAGCTGTTTTATGTTCATCTTCAGGCAGCATTCTGATCTGGTGGTAGCCAGCTTTCAAATCCAACTTGGTAAATCATTTAGCGCCTGCAAGTTCATCCAGTAGTTCATCCACAATTGGCATAGGAAACCTACTTTTGACAGTAATGGAATTTAACTTTCTGTAATCCACACAAAACCTCCAAGTGTCATCCTTCTTCTTGATTAGCAACACAGGAGAGGCAAAAGGACTAACACTAGGTGTAATCAAGCCAGCTTCTAACATTTCTGCCACTTGTTTCTCAATTTCATCCTTTTGCAAGGGAGAGTACCTATATGGTCTGACATTCACTGGTGCTGCTCCAGGTATGAGATGGATAGCATGATCCAGGGGTCTAGTGGGAGGCAAAGACTTTGGATCATTAAACACATCAGCAAACTCATCAATGACAGCTTGAACTTCAGGATGGATTGTGTTGCTTTTAGTGTTATGAACAGGGACCAGCAAGGCAGTGGCCCAAATGTCATTCCCTCTATGCCATCTCATGGCCTGTTCCACTGACAATTCTTGTAAACAGGGTTTGTCGCTTTTAGTAATTCCTTGCAGAGTAATGAGTTGATCCTGATAGTTGAATCTGACCCATTTTTCCTTCCACTGACAAGTCATTTCTCCCCATTGCTCCAACCAGTCCATACCAAGGATCATATCATACCCTCCCAGGTCCAATACTTTCAGAGGATAACTGAAGGTATGCCCCTGTACCCACCAATGCATTTCCGGCACATACGCAGAACACTGCAGCATCTCTCCATTTGCTACTTTTACTGGCAATGGTGATTGCAACTTCTGAGGAGTGACTTGAACTCTAGAAAATATTTGAGAATCAATGAAACTATGAGTGCTCCCAGAATCAAGTAAAATTAACACTACCTGATTGCCAATCAGGGCTCTCAACCTAACAGTCTGGGGATGATCAGCTCCTGACAGTGCATTGACTGAAATCTGCATGTCTGCCAGAGCAGTTTCTTGTTCCACAATAGCATCTAGTAACTCATCAGATAGGATGTCAGGGTCTGCCCCTTGCATTGCTTGAACAGCCCCTTGAGGTGCAGTTTTAGTGCACAGATGGCCAGGCATGTATTTGTCCACACAACTGAAACACAACCCATTGGCCCTTCTGAATTCTTTGAGCTGTCTAGCTTTCCATAGATCTCCTGCAGCCACTGGTTGAGCCTTGTAATCAGTTTTTGGACCCATTGCTTTGTGGTTTGTCCATTTACATGTTTGCTTCTGGCCAAGACCTCTTCCTGAATACCAGCATACATCGCAGCTTCGCTGACTGTAGCTGGTATTTGCATCTCCACCGCAGCTCTCAACTCCTCTCTCAGACCCAACACAAACCTAGTTACCAGGAATGTGTCGCTAACTGTGTTTTCATACAGCAGCAACTGGTAAGTTAATTGCGTAAACTCTCTTTTGTACTCAGCCACTGACCCTGACTGTTTTAGCATCATCAACTCTTTCATTTTGTGTCTGTGCACGTTGACATCAAACTCTGACATCACAGCAGAGCGAAACTCATGCCAATTAGGCCACTGATGAGTCAGTTTATACGCATGAAACCAATTGGCCGCATCACCATACAAATGCAGGGAAGCTGATGTGACTCTGAAGAACTCCGGAATTTCATACAGTGAGAAATAAGCTTCACATCCGTCGAGCCAAATACGCACATCAGTGCCATCAAAACGAGGGAAGTCCATTTTGGGCATCCACGGTCTACGCGGATGCTGATCCTGACAATCAGACACAAATGCCTCCTTCTGCTTATCCAAATTGGGCTGGGACTTGTTCTGAACTGGCGGCGCATTGGGTATCGGTGCTTGGTTCCTAAGTTGCGATGTTATTGGCGGGGGTGACCCCAATATGCCTTCGTTCCCCGCTGGTGAAGCTGTGGGTGGCGCCTGTTTGTGTAACTGATCACGGGCTGCTGCCATCTGGTCCTGCCGTACCTCTCCAATGGATTTCATAGTCAAATTGACATTGCTCTGAATCACATCGATGCGTTCCACCTGCGTGTTGAACTTCTGATCCAATTCTTCTATCCTGGTGAACAATTCATCGATGCGGCCGATTTTGTCTCCCAAACCTGATAGCACCTCCAGCCTCTGCATCACCCTTGTCTCAAATGCCTCCATGGAGCCTAGGACCAACTCTGTCTGCACACTGGCCTTGGGAGGAGCCATGGTGCCCCCTGGATCTACCGCCACCCAGGTCAGCGAGTACCGGAGCGCCGCTCACCGTCTCCGCACGCGCCCTGTCCTCTGCAACCGACCTCCCACACCTCCACTGCAGCGCCAATCTGGTCGCCGCCTTGGAATTTTACACCCAGCTGAAAATCACCGGGAAACCGGGCGTGTACCTGGATCCGCCGCCGAATGATCTCCCCCGCCCTGATTGCTCTCCACCGGAATTTTTTTTGAAACTATGATGATTTTTATAGCAAATTCGGAAACTATGCGCCCTAAGGCATAAAAATCGAAACTACGTCGGCCTTCTGTTGGCCGAAGAGGGACTTTTCGGCCTACCGTTGGCCGAAGTGGGCTCTTCAGCCTCCTGCTGGCCGAAGAGTGCCCAGCTGGGCCGAAGATAGTATCTTAGGCTTCCCGTTGGCCGAAAAGTGTCAGGGGCACAAAACGTAATTAAGATGGAATGAAAAAGTTATCAACATGAAAAATCTTCGTCTCGTCGAAACGGTTGATTTTGATATAAAAATCGTCTTCATCCGACGTCGTATGCAACCTGTTGAGGCAAAACAAGGTCAGGGGCAGAAGCTGCAGAGTTACTTCGGACAGACCGAATGGATGTCAGAAAATTTGTCACGAGACACCCGATGCACTCGGTGAGACCGTGTGGAATACAGAAGAGTACACAAGTTTGGTCACGTTCACTCGGTGAGACCGAACCAAACCACTCGGAGGCTTCGAAAAATTGCCAAAGATTTTTTGATAGAATTTTTAGTCCTTTTATTGTACGGGGAGTCCAGCCGCCTCATAAATCGATGTGGGCATTGTTCGCCTGCACCGGGAAGACACATGCCGGCATTTAAGAAATGTCTCTGTTGCGATGGCAAGAATTGAGACCAAAACTTTCGGCGGTGGCGTCATCCACCATGCAAAGTAGAGGCAATGGTCACCTCTCAGGCCCGTCACCGTGTACCCTCGACGCCGGGGGTGATGCACACAAAAAGGTCACCGTGTACCCTCGACGCTGGGGGTGATGCACCGTAGCTCACGTCGAAGAAGACCCGGCCGGAAGCGCGGTACGCAAGTAGTCTTCCCGGTGCAGACGAACAATTTCTCGGATCAAAAATCCTAACTTTAACTCGGACAGGAATCTTTGGCAATTTTTCGGATCCATTCGGAGCCTCCGAGTGGTTTGGTTCGGTCTCACCAAGTGAGCGTGTCCAAACTTGTGTACTCTTCTATATTCCACACAGTCTCACCAAGTGCACCGGGTGTCCCGTGATAATTTTCTGACATCCATTCGGTCTGTCCTTAGTAACTCTGCAGCTTCTGCCCCTGACCTTGTTTTGGCTCTACAGGTTGCATACGACCTCGGATTAAAACGATTTTTATATCAAAATCAACCGTTTCGACGAGACGAAGATTTTTTATGTTGATAACTTTTTCATTTAAGGTCATCTTAATTGCGTTTTGTGCCCCTGGCACTCTTCGGCCAACGGGAAGCCGAAGATACTATCTTCGGCCCAGCTGGGCACTCTTCGGCCAACGGGAGGCTGAAGAGCCCACTTCGGCCAACGGTAGGCCGAAAAGTCCCTCTTCGGCCAACAGAAGGCCGATGGGGTCATAGTTTCGATTTTTATGCATTAGGGCGTATAGTTTCCGAATTTGCTATAAAAATCATCATAGTTTCAAAAAAAAATCTCTCCACCGCCGGTGCTGGAACGAAGCACCCGACCCACCGCCTCCGCGAACTCCGTCGACGAGCCGGGATTTTACGGGAGAGCCCAACCGAAACGCCGACGAGCCCGATTCGCCTCCCTGCCGCCGATCGCCCAAATCTGATACCAACTGTGATGACCTTACTAGGTAAGGATCACAAATCACTAGATAAACCACTCTGAATTCGAATTCGATTACAGAGATGGAGTTTACGTGAGGTAGAAGAAAGAAATGGGGAATGGGAATTAGACTGAGCGACTATCCTATTACAGATTCGCTACCTCGCTCGACTGAACCCGGGTCTATAAGTACCCACCGCTCGCGCGGCCACGGCCCGCTAACCATTACACCCCACACGGCCCAAGGCCCAAAACTAGAATACTAAAACTAGCCTGCTCACTATTCCGTCGCTGCTCCCTCCTGACGGTCACGGTTGCTGACACCAACGTTCAAGGCTCTTCGCCTTGCTTGGTCAGATGAAGATGGAAGTTAAGGTGCCCCTCTATGCTATTTCTGCCGATGAGATCTGTGATGGCGGTTGGTGGTGGTGGTGCGTCCGGCTTCAGGTCGTCAGTGGTTTGAGCTTCTCGTGGCCTGATAACGACAGTGCTTGGTGTTGTTGAGCGGCCAATTTCTCCCTGTATGCTCTTCTTTGGCGGTTTCTGGGGTTCGGCTGTAGGCGCGGGTGTGTTTAGGTGAGGATCCACTCCCCACATTGACCATTCAAAAAAAAGTGTGATCACGAAAAGCAATTACTGGATGAAATACGTTGTGTGTATCTCACTGTGCAGAAGTTCAGGATGTGCAAATGGAATATGTTTTATAGGTAAAACAGACAGGGACATCCAATTAATTATACAAATAGTGCCAGCAGAAACCAATCTTACAGAGATGTCACAACTAGATTTTAATGTTATGACTAATGGACTACATATGCAGGCAAGAGACTCCACCATTTTTACATTTGCAGAGTGTATGTGCAAGTTGTTGAAAAACAAAACAAGCTCTTCCACGTGCTAATGATAAAATTCAATGAAACAACTTAATAATTGCAATAATAAACACAACTATACAAACCAAACAACGTATATCACCAACCTTTGCTGTGACCAACAACAGCTGCTACATCATACTTCTCCTGATACAGATATGAGACAATAGAATGCAAGTCTTCAGCCTCTTTCCTGTAGTTGCCATATTGGAATACACCTTCGCTCTCTCTGAAAAGCAATATGATCAAAGTCACAACATGGATGAGGTTAGGAACCATGCATATGCCTATTTCAATTATTGAAAAAATTGTGTACCAACAAATATATATTAAAACAACAAAAATGCAATTCGTGAAATTTAAATGGAAAAGGATATCTGCCAGATTATGTTATCCATATTTTTTGTCCATGAAAAAGGTGCAGGTCTAACAGATAAAATAAAATCAGAGGACCAAAATGATAGTATACGTCATACATGAACCTGAGCTCATTCAGTTATAAAGACTACCTTCAGAAAAGGCTAGAGTAGCATTTAGCATAACAACTTTAGTGAACGTACAAGCAACAGCATATCCATGATTCTATGAGTAACTTACCCGTTTCCACTGAAGTCAAAGCGAAAGACACTAATCCCTTGTTTTATTATTGCATCTGCCAGATCAACAATAACGCCAGAACTCTGAAGATAAGTGTTAAACGTCAGTAGAAGGGTAGTAGAAACTACTACTCCGACGGTTCAATTCGCTGCATCTCACATAAGCAAAATGAAACTTAGTGGCCCTAATCTTGAAGTGGACAAGGCGAATTTCTTGTGGTCACGAAATAGTTATGTACCTTGGAGGCCGTAAAGCCATGGCACAAGACTACAATCCTGTTCGAACCCGTGGGATGCAGCAGGCCCACAAGTTTCTCTCCATGCTTGTTCGTTATCAATACCCTGTGTGTAGCAGCTGTTTCATAAAACCACACGGTGTCAACAGTTTGGACTCAAAATTAGCTTTACGTATCTTCTCTTCTGTGACAAGAGTATAGGAGTAACTTCAACTCAGATGAAGCCATCCTTTGACTTAGACTACTAACACTATTCGGATTTGCAAATAACTCCAAAATCCTTAGGTTTATGCGGCCATCTGAGCACTTCATAGTAGCACAAGAAACCATCTACTAGTCTAAGATGGCTATGCAGATTCTTGAGATCAAATTTGAAGTATGGTAGTTGTCGCCCAAGAGAAGGTACGGATGGTGAAATCAAGAAAAGGGGCTTACGGGGATTGGAGGCATCCCGGGAAGAATTGAGCGGCTGCGACATGGACGACAGATGGCGGCAGCAGCCTCGTGCGGTTTGGGGTGGGAGGAACCCGAGGCTAGCCGACCCGCCGGCGGTGGCAGGAGCAGGATGAATGTTAGATTCGCCGGGCAACTGGAGGAGGCCAGGAGGAGGGCGTGGAATTTAAGGTATCCAGAAAAAGAACGCACTAGGAAGGCGCTACCATTGGATGGACCCAATGACAGCGTGAAGGGCTGGAAGCCGTTGGATTGGGATTTCTTGCTCGCGATTTTCTTCCTTACAGCCGCTCGCCCGATTTTGGACTAAAAAAGGACCCTTAAAAAAGACCCAATAAAAGGGTTTTCACTATTTATACCACTAGTTGTGTAATACTAAGTTTTGCCATTAAAAATTACAAATTCTTAAAAATGTCATCGTTCCGTGAGATGTTTGCTCAAAAATAACATTAGAAACCTAAAAAATGCCATCATTTTGGTAGATATTTGCTCAAAATAAATGGGGCGAGGCTAATCCGCGCGTGGTGGAACGCTCGCTTTTTGACAGGAAGCCTTTGAGTAGTTAGAAATTGCGGCACAATTTCATTAAGATTTTCTACAAGATTAGTAGGAAAGTTTGGTTGGTCCTTATCACCCCCACACCTGAAAATTGGGAGAGGGGAGGGGATTAGATGTACATCACGAGTGGGCTGATTACATGGTCAAAAGGAGCAGGTGGGGCCATCCTTGTTGATTTGGAAAGGGACAGATCACGATCGAAAACAGATTTGGGACGCACGGAGCCCTTCGCGGGTGCAACGAGCGATCGCCAAAGAGTCTTTTCAAAGTAAATGTCATTAGACAGTGTTGCTGTGAGGTCAAACCCATTGACCAAGTTTAAGAATTAAGCATGATAATAATGACATCCCAAAGATATCCATGATATCCATGTTAACGCATGAAAAAAAAACGTACTTGCAACTAGCAACGCTATAAGAGGGCTGAGCAAACGGTAATATAGTCAAACAAATGTTTGCTAGGATGTGAAAGTTAATTGTTGTATCATGGCAATATGCAGGGTGCAAACATGTGGCAGGTAACGAGACCAATGATAGCATCAAGACATCTAGCAAGTAAAGCTAATAATTGTATCCAAGGTAAGGATCATCCTTGCCTGTTATCCCGCTTTGAAGAAGATCGAATCAATGAAGCGTAGTCGAACGAATCTTTACACTTCATATCAATACCAAAACTCTAATGAGAAGAACCAAACCGAAAAGAAACAGACGATACAGTAAACAAACAAGGGATGGCATAGTCTGAAGGAACACGTGGTACGATACGCTAGCGCTAAATAAAATTTCTATCGCGCACCCAAGATAATGCTGGTGGAAATAGATCACGGGATCGGGTTTACCACTAAACGCGCAGTCACCACGGTAGAAGTAGAGTTGGATGCGTGTAGTCGATCTCCCGGGTCATCACCACCTCGCGTCGCCGATCTCCCGCGAACAGCAAAGACTCGCGAACGGTTCGTCCAAGCACCACAGGTGCGATGCCTTCAAGATATCCACATATGCGGGGTGCAACGTCGGGCTGGGAACTGCTAGGTCTGGTCGCACGGCATGGGCGTTGGGAGTTGTGGCGGCGGCTGTCACAGGTGGAAAAAGATCAACCCTAAGTGGTGCGCCCACTCCTTTTTATATAGACCTCTGAGGTGGGATCAACACTTGAGCCCACTAAGAGTCTACATCCATTTTCCACTTGGATCCAATCCGAATGGGTTGCGGCCCCTTAAGTGTGCGACCCTATAGGTTCATGTACACATGGACACGACCAGAGTTGACAGTTGGTAGCGGCTCCTAGTAGAACGTGACAACTCCCATGTGTGCGTAAAGTCATTTGATGAACCTGGACAATGTGTCATATGCAACATTCTTTTTGCCTCACGATATATGCGTCGAGCTCAGGGTGAGTACTTGTCACCCTTGTGGTAGCTCGGCCTCTCTTCTCGAAGCCGTGATACAGATTCCCAAACCGGGTTAACACTTAACCCAAGTTGCATGGCCACGCTTTCCGAATCTGATCACCCGAGATGGCCTAGAGAATATCTCTCCATATAGGAGGGACAAATCCCATCTGGGTCAACCATGCTGAAAGGACATGCGGTGCCCCCATGTGTGGTTTTGGTAATTGATGACATTCTGTATGGACTAATGGTTGCATTGAGTTATATTTGAAGGATTTGTCCATAGGCATTTCTTGAAGTCCATGTGTTGGTTTCAAGGAGTTTATGAGTTGACCAAGGTGCTATTAAGGAATTATCCAAAGATTGGTCATGTGAGTGTTGATCTTATTGCAAGCATGTCTTGAAGAAGAAGATTGTGTGATCATTCATGTTTATCTTCAAGACATCATCCAAATGAAGAGAGTTGGAAAGATCCAAGGTTGATCAAGACTAAGTCAAGAGTGAATCAAGTTGATCAGCTCACAAAGCGTAGAAGATGTACCGAGAGGGATCAAGTGATCCCATGGTATGGTAAGCATTGTCCATTGCACTTTGTGTACTAACCCATGGTCTATGTGAGAGTTCTATGTGGGGTTAGGTACATGTCCATGGGCTTGCGCCAAGAGGAAGATATCATACAACCCATGGAAAGGATGACATCAAGTGGTGATCGTCATCAAGATTGTCGTGTGCAAGTTCAAGTGTAGCATCACAAAGAGATAAAGTGCTTGAAGCTTGCCATCCATTGCGGTGTCAATGGACTTGTGAACATGTGCCGAAGAGTGGCTCACCCATAGTGGAGTATGGGGGAGCAATCATCTAGTCTCCATCGACCCAACGCAATCAAGAAAGGTGGTCCATCTTGAGGAGGACAAGATCGTCATCATCTGGATCAAGCTCGAGTTCATCGAAAACGGAGTTCACTTGCATCTTCTATGATGTTTTCGATGTTGGAGGTTATGCCGGTTCTTCTCTGTTGGAAGTTTCACTCCTCTTTTTGTTAGGCATACCTCCCCTACCTCTTCTTTCTATATCCAGTTGCTGTTTTAATGCTACTCGTTGTCTTGTATCCAACAAGCTTGAGTTTGCTCAAATCGGAGTTCATTTGCAGAAGTTATGGCAGTTCTGGTTTTATTGGATCCGTCTGTTGTCTTTAGCTGCGTTTTGAAGGCAGCCATGTGCTAAAGCCTCTGTGGCATGCGGTAGTACTGCTCAAGGGAGCGGTAGTACCGCAGGGGCCCACGGTAGTACCGCTACCTCAGCCCAGAACGCTGGCGCGCACGGAAGTAGGCGCGGAACTAATTTTTTACTTCCGCGACCCACGCGGTAGTACCGCTGCCTCGCATCCTGACACTGATTCGTGCGGTAGTAGGCGCGGATGTAATTTTTTACATCCGCCCTTATGCGGTAGTACTGATCCCTGTGAGCGGTAGTACCGTGCCGGCTTTCTCTCGTAGCTAGCTCTAGCGGATGTAGGTGCGGCTGTAATTTTTTACATCCGTGGACGCGCGATGGTACCGCAAGGTCTCGCGATAGTACCGTTCCTGCAGTAGTACCGCCCTGTTGCCCCGTTGCAGTGTTGTTTCTATTGGCTTCTGCCGCCCTAGCGGTAGTACCGCTCCTAGGAGCGGTAGTATCGCTCGGTGCGGGCTGTGAGGATAACGATTGGATTTTCCCCTCCTATAAAAGGGGGTCTTCTTCCCATATGAACTTTATCCTTTGAGCTCGTGTTCTTCCCCCATTGTTGGCCTTCTTCGAGATTGCTAACTCTCAATCCCTCCATGGATTCTTGCTAGTTTTGGGGGGAAAAGAGAGAGGAGATCTAGATCCACATTTCCACCAATCACTTTCTCCACCATGTGAGGGGAACCCCTTGGATCTAGATCTTGGAGTTCTTGGTGTTCTCCTTGTTCTTCCTCTCATTTTCCTCCCTAGCATTAGTTGCTTTGGTGGGATTTGGGAGAGAAGGACTGGGGCACTCCGTGTGCCCTTGCCATTGCATTTGGTGCATCGGTTTGAGTTCTCCATGGTGATACGTGGAAGTTACAAGTTGAGAAGCTTATTACTCTTGGGTGCTTGGTACCCTTGAGCTTGTTCCTCTTGGGGTGCTTGGGCGCCCTAGACGGTTGGTGGTGTTCGGAGCTCAATCATTGTGGTGTAAAGCTCCGGGCAAGCGTCGGGGTCTCCAATTAGGTTGTGGAGATCGCCCCGAGCAAGTTGACGGGTACCGGTGACCGCCCCCAAGGGTTGCCAAAGTGTACGGGTTCGGTGACCGCCCCCAAGGGTTGCCATTTGTACGGGTTCGATGACCGCCCTCAAGGGTCCCTTAGTGGCATCACGACATCTTGCATTGTGCGAGGGCGTGAGGAGATTACGGTGGCCCTAGTGGCTTCTTGGGGAGCATTGTGCCTCCACACCCTCCAAACGGAGATTAGCATCCGCAAGGGTGTGAACTTCGGGATACATCGTCGTCTCCGCGTGCCTCGGTTATCTCTTACCCAAGCCCTTTACTTATGCACTTTACTTTGTGATAGCCATATTGTTTCTTGTCATATATCTTGCTATCACCTAGTAGTTTATCTTGCTTAGCGTAAGTTGTTGGTGCACATAGGTGAGCCTAGTTGTTGTAGGTTTTGTGCTTGACAAATTAGCCGCTAGGTTTATTCCGCATTTGTTCAAGCCTAAACCATAATTATTTTAAAGCGCCTATTCACCCCCCCCTCTAGGCGACATCCTCGATCTTTCACATGCCAACCTTATGCTCTTCTCAGCCCGCACTAATGAGCTTTGAAGCATAAGGTTGGATTCGTTTCCCACTATAAAAGGGGGTCTTCTTCCCCAAGAAGACTTACCTCTTCCTCCCCCAAAACTCCATTGTTACTCCAAAGCTCATTTCCGCCCGATCTCTCTCCCTAGCCAATCAAACTTGTTGATTTTCTAGGGATTGGTTGAGAAGGCCCCGATCTACACTTCCACCAAGAGAAATTTGATTCCCGCCACTAATCACTTGTGGATCTTGTTACTCTTGGGTGTTTGAGCACCCTAGATGGTTGAGGTCACCTCGGATCCACATTCCATTATGGTGAAGCTTCGTGGTGTTATTGGGAGCCTCCAATTAAGTTGTGGAGATTACCCCAACCTTGTTTGTAAAGGTTCGGTCGCCGCCTTCAAGAGCACCACTAGTGGAATCACGACATCTCGCATTGTGTGAGGGCGTGAGGAGAATACGATGGCCCTAGTGGCTTCTTGGGGAGCATTGTGCTTCCGCACCGCTCCAATGGAGATGAACTTCCCTCATAGGGAATGAACTTCTGTAACACATCTTCGTCTTCACTGGCTCCACTTGTGGTTATTTCTTACCTTTACTTTGTGCGAGCTATTATTGTGTGTTGTCCTTTGCTTGCTTGTGTTGCTTGTATTGTTAGCATCATAAGGGTTGCTCACCTAGTTGCATATCTAGACAACCTATTTGTTGCTAACCTAAATTTGATAAGAAAAGTTAAAATTTGGTAGTTGCCTATTCACCCCCTCTAGTCAACCATATCGATCCTTTCAATTGGTATCAGAGCCTCGTCTCTTTTTAAGGGTTTCACCACCCGAAGAGTATGGTTGACACGGAGGAGGAAGTTCCCGAGGCCGTGGAGTTGACTTCGATCACACGAGACGACTTAAATGAAGCTATGGCTTCACTTAAGACGTCTATGACGACCGAGGTCAAGTCCATGCTTAAAGAATTACTTGAGGGGTTGAAAACTTCTCCCGACCCATTGCTTGTGGTTAACCCCACCGCCTCGGAGTCGGAGGCCAATTCCAGTAAGGAAGCGGATAAAGGTACTCAAATCTCTCCCCCTCAAAACAAGAATGGGACGAGAACCTTTGCCTTCGTTCCTCCTCCCCCGGTCTATGGAGGGCCGATCCCTACACCGCATATTAACCACCTTGGCCCTCCTCCTAAACTTGTTAATATAAGGGTGATTTTGCTAATTGGGTTTTTTGCATCAAGTCTCATTTGAATCACAACTCAACAAATCTTTGGAGAATCATCGAGCAAGGCTTCTACCCACATGATCCAAACAATTTCACCCCAAGAGAAGAGGCGGACAATCAATACAACCACTCCGCTTTGTTCATTCTTCAAGCCGCGGTTCCTCCCGAAGATCTATCTCACTTGCGTCCCTTAACTTGTGCAAAGGATTGTTGGGCACACATCATATATTTGTACAAGGGGAGATCAAGCATCCAACGATCCACCTTTTAAGTGGTCCTTGATGAGGCCGATGAATTTGTGATGCTAGAAGATGAGGATCCTCGTGATCTCTACCGGAGGGTGACAACTCTCGCGGTTGCTCTACAAGACCATGGGAGCAAGGATACAGATGACAATTGGATCAAGCGCAAGTTTCTCAAGGCCATCATGCCATTCAACAAGGCCAGGCCCTCCGTGATTTATCAAAGACCGGACTTCCACACCTTGTCCTCAAGTGAAGTGTTGGATGAATTTATTGCCATGAACATCATGAACAAGACCGCCGACAATGCTCTAGCCCATGTCCGGTCAAAGAAAAGCTCACCCACTGTTGCCTTGAAGGCCAAGACCATTCTAGAAGAAGAAGAGGAGATTTGCCCCGGAGACACCAAATATGCTTACCACGAGCACATGGCTCTTGCGTCAAGTCAATTTTGGGGCAATAAGAGGAACTCAAGGCCCAACTTCACCAAGAACAACTCAAGTGGTCCAAAGAACAAGGAAAGAGTGATGACTTGCTACAATTGCGGTAATGTGAGTCACTTTGTGGTGGATTGTCCATATGAGAAGAGGGAAGACAACGGTGGCAAACTCATTCGCAAAGACAAAGTCAAGTCCTTCCCAAACAAGAACAACTTTACCAAGAAGATACCTCCAAAGGTCTTGGTGGCACATGAAGAGTACACCTCCGATGATGATGATGAAGATACAAGTGGTGAAGGAATGGCAACGGCAACCGTGGCCATTGCCACCTCTTCCCCCTCTAAGGTGTCTCTCTTCGGCGCCCCCAACGAGAACCTCATTGCCAAGCGTCTCATGGCCAAAGGTATCAACAAGGTAACCTCAAACATCAAAACCACCATCACTACTACTCCTTCCTTGTTAGATTGTGTTGATGATAGTGAGGTGGTGAATGTTGATGAGAATGAATTTAACAAATTCTTCAGTAAGCTCAAGGGTGAACCCAAGAAGCACTTTGTTGCTCTCTTGGAACAAGTTGGTGAGGCCAATGATATCATTGAGTCTCATGAGGATACTATCTCTGAGTTGGAGGGGCATAGTCGTGACTATGTGATAACCCACAAGTATAGGGGATCACAACAGTTTTCGAGGGTAGAGTATTCAACCCAAATTTATAGATTCGACACAAGGGGAGCCAAAGAATATTTGTAAGTATTAGCAGCTGAGTTGTCAATTCAACCACACCTGGAGATTAATTATCTGCAGCAAAGTGATCAGTAGCAAAGTAGTATGATAGTTTTGATAGTAGTGACAACAACAATAGTAACAGTAACAGTAACAGTGATAGCAGTATTTTGTAGCAAGTGCAATAGTGACAGCAGCAGTAGTAACTTAGTAGAAACAATATAAGATAAATTCGTAGGCATTCGATCGGTAATTTGTTGGATGATATTCATCATGTGACAGTCATAACCTAGGGCGATACGGCACTAGCTCCAGTTAATAAATATAATGTAGGCATGTATTCCGTAAATAGTCATATGTGCTTATGGAAAGAACTTGCATGACATCTTTTGTCCTACCCTCCCGTGGCAGCGGGGTTCATATTGGAAACTAAGGGGTATTAAGGCCTCCTTTTAGTAGATAACCGGAACAAAGCATTAACACACGGTGAATACATAAACTCCTCAAACTACGGTCATCACCGGGAGTGGTCCCGACTATTGTCACTCCAGGGTTGCCGGATCATAACACATAGTAGGTGACTATAACTTGCAAGATCGGATCTAGAACATGGATATAATGGTGATAACATAAACGGTTCAGATCTGAAATCATGGCACCCGGGCCCAAAGTGACAAGCATTAAGCATGGCAAAGTCATAGCAACATCAATCTCAGAACATAGTGGATACTAGGGATCAAGCCCTAACAAAACTAACTCGATTACATGATGAATCTCATCCAACTCCTCACCGACCAGCGAGCCTACGAAGGAATTACTCACTCCCGGTGGGGAGCATCATGGAATTGGCGATGGAGAAGGGTTGGTGATGACGAAGAACGAAGATCCCCTCTCCGGAGCCCCAAACGGACTCCAGATCTGGCCTCCCGATGAAGAACAGGAGGTGACGGCGGCTCCGTCTCATGGAACGCGATAATTCTTTCTCCCTGATTTTTTCTGGAAAAATAGGATTTTATAGCGTCGGTTTCAGGGTCTGCGGGGCCACCAGGTGGGGACAACCCACCTGGGCGCGCCTGGGGGGGCAGGCGCGCCCTGGTGGGTTGTGCCCACCCAGGTGCCCCCCTCAGGTGGCTCTTGGCTCCAAAAATTCTCTTTTATTGTATAAAAATCCTCGCAAAGTTTCGTTCCATTCCGAGAACTTTTATTTTTGCACACAAACAACCCCATTGTAGTTCTGCTGAAAACAACGTCAGTCCGGGGTTAGTTTCATTCAAATCATGCAAATTAGAGTCCAAAACAAGAGGAAAAGCGTTAGGAAAAGTAGATACGTTGGAGACGTATCAACTCCCCCAAGCTTAAACCTTTGCTTGTCCTCAAGCAATTCAGTTGATAAACTGAAAGTGAAAAAGAAAAACTTTTACGAACTCTTTTGCTCTTGTTTGCATAAATAAGCTTAAACAGCACCCAGGTTTTCAGCCAACATTATAACTAACCATGCCGACAATAACTCTTAAAAATTATATTAACTCATATCAATGACATAATCAGCTAGCGAGCAATAATAAGATATCTCAAACAGCAACACGTTATCAAAACAACCATGATATAATATGACAATAGTGGTATCTCGCTAGCCCTTTCTGAGACCGCAAAACATAAATGCAGAGCACCTCCAAAGTTCAAGCAGCGACTAAACATTGTAATTCATGGTAGAAAAGATCCAGTCATGATGCACCCAACATTAGCTACACACAATGCATCAGCATGACAACAGTGCTCTCAGGTTCTGGCGCTTATTTTAGAAGGTGATAAAACAACATAAAAGTAAATAGATAGTCCCTTCGTAGAGGGAAGCAGTGATTTGCGGAGGTGCCAGAGCTCAAGTTTTTAAAACAGAGGTAAATGATATTTTGAGACATGCACCCTTCTCATTACTTCACGACCATCAGTTATCAATATCTTCCATGCTAAGCACGCTAGTGGCGGTTCCCAAGCGATAAAAGTAAAGGTTTACTCCCCCTCCACCATCAATCACACTCCACGGCTTGTCCGAAACAACGGATGCCGTCCATACCAAGAACAGTCCCGGGGGAGTTTTGTTTAATTATTTGCATTTTTGAGTTCGGGACTAGGAATCCCTATTACCGCCCTTTTCTCGTGTGATGGTGAGTGAATAAACACTCGACCTGAGAATAACCCGCTTAGCATGGAAGATACCGACCACCTCTTGTCGTTCCATGGCACACAAAAAGGATATTTTTTAGAGGTGGCACATGCAAATTTACTTAGGACGGCAGGGTAATACCGCATATAGGTAGGTATGGTGGACTCATCTGGAATAACTTAGGTTCAAGGTTTTTGATGTACAAGCAGAATTCCCACTTAGTACAGGCGAAGGCTAGCAATAGGTTGAGAAGCGGCCAGCTAGAGAGCAACAACGGTCATGAACATGCATTATGCATAAGTAACATTGGACACTAGCATGAGTAGGATATGAACACCATGAACATAAATATCATAGAGGCTATGTTGGTTTTGATTCAACTACATGCATGAACATGTGCCAAGTCAAGCCACTCGAACATTCAGAGGAGGATACCATATCATCATACTACATCACAATCATTTTAACGCAATGTTGATGTCCAAGATAAATCATTATCCACTCCTAGCTACTTATGCATGGCATGAGAAACTATAATCTCTAATTGTCATTGCAAACATGTTTAATCATAATGGGCTGAATCATGGATACTAGGTTAAACATATTTACAAAAACAGAACAAGTCGAGTTCATACCCGTTTCTCTCTGCCACGGCCAGTTCATCGAATATCGTCATTATTGCCTTTCACTTGCACGACCGAACGATGTGAAAATAATAATAGTGCAAGAGTGCCGTGGACTAAGCTGGAATCTGCAAACATTTTATTCAACAGGAGAAGACAAGGTAAAATGGGCTCCTTGTTAGATCAACAATTATGCATATGAGAGCCACTCAACATTTTTATCGTGGTCTTCTCCTCGGTATGACTCAATAAAAAGAAAAGAAATTCAGAGAAACACACTGAAATATTTTTGTAGTGTTTGGTTTTCTTGAACAAGCAAATAAAGGGAAAAGCAAAAACGAGAAAAACTATTTACACGGGAAAGCTCCCAACAAGCAAAAGAAGAACAAGGAAATCTTTTTGAGTTTTTCTTTTAAATATTACAACTAAGCATGCATAGAAAGTAAACTAACTACTACTAATTTTTTTTCTAAGTTGTTTTTCAAATACACAAGATGAAAGCAAGAAAATAAATTTAAGCATGGATAATAAAATGAAAAAGTGTGAACACCGACAACTGGAATGATATGTGTGAACATGAATGTAATGTCGGTGAGAAACACGTACTCCCCCAAGCTTAGGCTTTTGGCCTAACTTGGTAATCGATCAGTAGCCTGGATAGTAGTCAGGGTGCTGAGGAGCGGGCATCCATGGATCCCACTGCTGAGGCTCTTCCTCTGCTGCAGCCTGGTCGTTCTGGTAGGCGATGATATCTGCAGGCATAATTCTATATCCGCCCCTGGCAACAGGATCAAACAAAGCAGGTGCAAGCAATGGGATAATATCATGAGTGCTCACATTGAAAACCAAGTTATACGGAATAGGAATGTTAGGGAAATCTCGTGCAATAAAATGGTGGTGTTCCATAGCTGTGCGATCTAGGTAGACCTTGGTCAAAGGATAATCATGAAGGCGTATCTCAACATTAAAGCGAGCCGCCAAGCGAGTAGCGAAAATACCACCATGTATTTTACCCTTGGACTTATTAATGTGGAGGCGACGTGCCACAATAGCTCCCAAGCTATAAGTGTTGTTGCCCTCTAGTGCATGACGTAAAACAACAAGGTCTGGTGAACTCAGTGCACCCATCTTTTCTCTAGCGAGCAAGCATTTTGAAATGAAAAGGGCAAAATAATGAACAGCAGGGAAATGCAAGCCAACGGCAGTTATACTCGACACCCCTCTCTCATCACCCACTGTCAGAGTACGATAAAAGCTTTCAAAGTTTGCGGGTCTTGGCTCTGCTAAACTACCATCAGAAGGAAGCAAGCATATTTCACAAAATTCAGTAAATGGTATCTGATGGGGTTCACAAGATAAATTAAACTGCACTCCAGGGGGATTATTCCTAGGAAGGTAATTAAAACTTTGAACAAAGATGTTTGTGAGGAGATGATACTGTTCACATTCAGCTGCGATGAAGTCGGTGAGGCCGGCATTAGCAGCATATTGTGTAAACTCTTGAAGGATTCCAGCCTCCTCCATGAACGGGGTGTGCGACCATTCGCATGGTCGTACCTCCGCCAATCTCCAGGGGTGGAGATCACTATCATATGACTCCCCAATAACTCCCTTGGAGTTCTTCTTAGAAGCAAATTTCCTAAAGATATTCATCCTTTTCCTATGAACAAAAATTCTGAAATTTTTAGTCCACAAAATTTTTCTCAACAAAACTTTACAAGATTGATAGCAACTACTCATAGGGATGCCTATAGGCCATAGAAAGCATTCAAACTACTTAGAACTCTAAGAATTCAACATGCAAGCTCATCTACAGCAGCACCAAGAGTAGCTAATTATTCAAAATATAAACCACTAAAACAAAAACTAATTGGACAAACGGAGGAGTCACATACCATCCCCCGGAACAGTTTTGGAAACGAAGCTTCGAGCAAAGAGATCGAAATCCGTGGGTTTGAGAGCAAGAACACGAGAGAGAGAGAGCAATGGTGAATTTTTCTGGAGGTAGGTGATGATGTGGTGTAAAGGGATAAGTGAGGGGGCCCACGTGCAGACCACAACCCACGAGGGCGCGCGTGGGGGTCCTGGTGCGCCCAGGTGGGTTGTGCCCACCTGGTGCACCTCCCTCTGATATTATTTGCACCAGAAATTCTTAAATATTCAGAAAAAAATCGTATTAAATTTTCAGAGCATTCTGAGAACTTTTAGTTTTGGGTCATTTTTTATTGCACGGGAAATTCAGAAAACAGACAAAACATGGCATTTTATTTTATTTAACTAATAAAAACAGTAAACAAAAGGTAGGGACAGAAGGTAGTGCTTACAAAATTCATCAACTTCATACCTCTCAAAAATGATCCATTAATAAGGTTGATCAAGTCTTATTAACAACCACTTTCGATTAGCATGAAACCGAAGAACTTTCGTAAATCACTAAGTTACCTCAACGGGGATATGAATGTCCCCAACAATAAGCATTTCATATTTCTTTTTGACAGTAGGTAGAGGTAGTTGAAAACTTCCAATAGTGATTGTCGGAGATTTTTCAATAACATTAATACCATTCACTTGGAATTGTTTCTTCAGAAAGTGCACCGTATGCTCATTACCATTGATATGAAAAGTGACCTTGCTTTTATTGCAATCAATAACAGCCCCTGCAGTATTCAAGAAGGGTCTACCAAGGATAATCGACATGCTATCGTCCCCGGGCATCTCAAGTATAACAAAGTCAGTCAAAATAGTAACATTGGCAACAACAACGGGCACATCCTCACAAATACCGATATGTATGTCAGCTGATTTATCAGCCATTTGCAAAGATATTTCAGTAGGTGTGAGTTTATTCAAATCAAGTCTTTTATATAAAGAGAAAGGCATAACACTAACACCAGCTCCTAAATCACATAAAGCAGTTTTCACATAATTCTTTTTGATGGAGCAAGGTATAGTTGGTATTCCCGGATCTCCAAGTTTTTTAGGTACTCCATCTTTAAAAGTATAATTAGCAAGCATGGTGGAGATTTTTGCTTCCAGTATTTTTCTCTTATTGGTGATGATGTCTTTCATGTACTTTGCATAAGGAGGCATTTTCAGGATATCAGTCAAGCGAGTACGCAAAAAGACTGGCCTCAACATTTCAGCAAAGCGTTCAAATTCTTCATCATCTTTCTTTTTAGTTGTCTTGGGTGGAAAAGGCATAGGTTTTTGAACCCACGGTTCTCTTTCTTTACCGTGTTTTCTAGCAATAAAATCTCTTTTATCATATCGTGTATTCTTGGGTTGTGGGTTATCAAGATCAATAGCTGGTTCTGTTTCAACATCATTATCTGGTTCTTTTTCATTGTTTGGTTGAGTATCTTCATGAACATCAGCATTATCCTTTTCATTATCACTAGGTGAGTGTTCATTACCAGATTGAGTTTCAACATTAGAAATAGAAACATCATTATCATTATCAGGAGGTTTTTCTACTTCAGGTTCACTAGAAGCATGCAAAGTCCTATCATTTTTCTTTTTCCTCTTCTTTTTAGAAGGACTACGTGCATCAGTGTTGTTCCTTTGTGAATCCTGTTCAATTCTTTTTGGGTGTCCCTTGGGATAAAGTGGTTCCTGAGTCATTTTACCTCCCCTAGTTGCAACTCTAACAGCAAAGTCATGTATGTTGTTATTCATTTCATCAAGCAACTCTCTTTGAGATTGAGCAACTTGTTCTAGCTAGGTTTGTACCATAGAAGCATGCTTTCCCACACCCATAACATTATTTGAGATTCTAAATAACAAGTCACTCAAGCGAGCAATCATATCAGAATTGTATTTCAATTGTTTCATAACATTTGCATTGAAGTGATCTTGTTTCCTAATGTAGTTTTCAAACTCATAAAGGCATTCGCTAGGGTGCATTTTGTGAGGATTGTCATTATTATTGAATTTCACTAGAGAATTTACCTCTACCACCTTAGGCAGTGGTGGTGTATTAAGCCCATGTATTTCTTCAATAGGAGTTAAATTTTTGACATCCTTAGCTTTAATACCTTTTTCCTTCATAGATTTCTTTGCCTCTTGCATATCTTCAGGACTGAGATATAATATACCCCTCTTCTTTGGAGTGGGCTTAAGCGGTGGTTCAGGAAGAGTCCAATCATCATAATTTTTCAATATGTTATTCAATAATTCTTCAGCTTGTCCAACAGTTCGTTCCCTGAAAACACAACGAGCACAACTATCTAGGAAATCCCTAGAAGCATCGGTTAGTCCATTATAGAAGATATCAAGTATTTCATTTTTATTAAGAGGATGATCAGGCAAAGCATTAAGTAATTGGCAAAGCCTCCCCCAAGCTTGTGGGAGACTCTCTTCTTTAATTTGCACCAAGTTAAATATTTCCTGCAAGGCAGCTTGTTTCTTATGAGCAGGGAAATATTTTTCAGAGAAGTAATAAATCATATCCTGGGGACTATGCACACAACCAGGAGCAAGAGTATTGTACCAAGCTTTAGCATCACCCTTTAATGAGAACGGAAATAATTTGAGAATATAGTAATAGCGAGTTTTCTCATCATGAGTAAAAAGGGTGGCTATGTCATTTAACTTAGCAAGATGTGCCACACCGGTTTCAGTTTCATAACCATGGAAAGGATCAGATTCAACCAAAGTAATTAACTCTGGATCGACAGAGAATTCATAATCCTCATCATTAATAAAGTTAGCTGACGTAGCAAACTTATGATCATATTGCATTCTAGCATTCAGAGATTTTTCTTTATACATGCATAATAATTTCTCTAGATCATCTCTATCCTTACAAGCAAGAATATCTCTAGTTGTCTCCTCATTCAAACCTTCCGGTACCTTAGGCAATTCATATCTAGGAAGGCTAGTTCTAGCAGGTGTTTCAGGAGTTTCAGTTTCAAGCTCATCATCAGATTCAACAACATCATGTTGTATTACTCTAGCAATTTGTTCGTCAAGAAAGTCACCAAGTGGCACATCATCATCATCAAGCAAGGTACCAGCATCATCATAAGTGTCATTCATAGTAGAAGTAGCATCATCAATAACTTATGACATATCAGGATTAATAGCATGTGGTGGTGTTGCAAGTTTACTTATAACAGAAGGTGAATCTAAAGTAGAACTGGATGACAGTTCCTTACCTCCCCTCGTCTTAGAGGGATAAATCTTAGTCTTAGCATCCTTCAGATTCTTCATAGTGATAAATTGATAATAATCCCAAGTGACTCAACAAATATAGCTATGCTCCCCGGCAACGGCGCCAGAAAAAGGTCTTGATAACCCACAAGTATAGGAGATCGCAACAGTTTTCGAGGGTAGAGTATTCAACCCAAATTTATAGATTCGACACAAGGGGAGCCAAAGAATATTTGTAAGTATTAGCAGCTGAGTTGTCAATTCAACCACACGTGGAGATTAATTATCTGTAGCAAAGTGATCAGTAGCAAAGTAGTATGATAGTTTTGATAGTAGTGACAACAACAATAGTAACGGTAACAGTGATAGCAGTATTTTGTAGCAAGTACAACAGTGACAACAGCAGTAGTAACTTAGTTGAAACAATATAAGATAAATTCGTAAGCATTGGATCGGTAATTTGTTGGATGATATTCATCATGTGACAGTCATAACCTAGGGCGATACGGCACTAGCGCCAGTTCATAAATATAACGTAGGCATGTATTCCGTAAATAGTCATACGTGCTTATGGAAAGAACTTGCATGACATCTTTGTCCTACCCTCCCGTGGCAGCGGGGTCCATATTGGAAACTAAGGGGAATTAAGGCCTCCTTTTAATAGAGAACCAGAACAAAGCATTAACACACGGTGAATACATGAACTCCTCAAACTACGGTCATCACCGGGAGTGGTCCCGACTATTGTCACTCCGGGGTTGACGGATCATAACACGTAGTAGGTGACTATAACTTGCAAGATCGGATCTAGAACATGGATATAATGGTGATAACATAAACGGTTCAGATCTGAAATCATGGCACCCGGGCCCAAAGTGACAAGCATTAAGCATGGCAAAGTCATAGCCACATCAATCTCATAACATAGTGGATACTAGGGATGAGGCCCTAACAAAACTAACTCGATTACATGATGAATCTCATACAACTCCTCACCGACCAGCGAGCCTACGAAGGAATTACTCACTCCCGGTGGGGAGCATCATGGAATTGGCGATGGACAAGGGTTGGTGATGGCGAAGAACGAAGATCCCCTTCTTCGGAGCCCCAAACGAACTCCAGATCTGGCATCCCGATGAAGAACAGGAGGTGACGGCGGCTCTGTCTCGTGGAACGCAATAATTCTTTCCCCCTTATTTTTTTCTTCTGAAAAATAGGATTTTATAGCGTCGGTTTCAGGGTCTGCGGGGCCACCAGGTGGGGACAACCGACCTGGGTGCGCCTGGGGGGTGGGGGGGGCAGGCGCACCCTGGTGGGTTGTGCCCACCCAAGTGCCCCCCTCAGGTGGCTCTTGGCTCTAGAAATTATCTTTTATTGTATAAAAATTCCTCGCAAAGTTTCGTTCCATTCCGGGAAGTTTTATTTCTGCACAAAAACAACACCATGGTAGTTCTGCTGAAAACAGCGTCAGTCCCGGGTTAGTTTCATTCAAATCATGCAAATTAGAGTCCAAAACAAGAGGAAAAGCGTTATGAAAAGTAGATACATTGGAGACGTATCACTATACCGATGAGATTGCGGATCTTTCCATTGCTCTTGAGGAAGAGCGAGGTCTTCGCTTGACTCTTGAGGAGTCACATAACATTGATCACGCTAAATTGCAAAAAGATCTTGATCATGCTCTTGTTCTTACTCGTGTGCTTAAATCCAAAAAAGTTGCACTTGGGGTTGGACATGATAGACTCAAGGAAGAGTTTGACACAATTGACAAGGATCACAAGGTCTTGAAGAGTGTTCATGCCTCTCTCAAGGAGTCTCATGATCAACTCCAAGTGAAGCTAACCAAGGAGATATCCACGTGTCCTCCTTTTGTTCTAATTGATAATGCCCATGATACTAACCCTTGTTGTGAGCATGTGCATCTTGTGGAGGAGAATGCCAAGTTGAAAGAGCAACTTGAGAAGGGCCTTGTGACATGCATACAAGGCGAGAAGAACCTAAATGACCTTTTGAGTAATCAAAAGGAAGTTGTGGGAAAGGAAGGACTTGGGTTTGTACCCAAGTCAAAGAAGAAGAAGAAGAAGAACAAGACTAAGCAACCTCTCCCGCTCAAGGAAGCCTTTGTCAAGGCGGGTGAGGGTACTCATGAGAAGAAGAAGAACAAGGAAGTAGGTGGTAATTCTAAGAAGGGAAAAACCGTCCCTACCAACAAAGTCGGCGACTTTAACCCCTCTTATGTTTTGTGCCATGCTAGTGATGGGCATGTTTATGCCAAATTTGTTGGTTATTCTTATGAGTACATTGAATGGTCTATTTGGGTTCCTGAGACCCTTGTTACTAACATCAAAGGACCCATTCAAAAATGGGTACCTAAATCCAAGCATTAATCTCTTGTAGGAGTTTGCTTCAGGTGGGGTGTCATGGTTGCTCAATAGTGGAGCGACAAATCATATGACTGGGAGCAAGGACTTGGTGGTGGATGTGCATCCAATTCCATCTATGCCCACCCATGTCCAATTCGATGATGCTTCAACATCTAAGGTATTGGGACTTGGCAAGGTGGTCATCTCTCAAGATTTATCTATTAAGAAGGTCATGCTTGTTGAGTCCCTTGCATACAATTTGCTTTCCGTTCGTCAACTTGCTCTTATGGGCTTTGCAACATTCTTTGATCTTGATACCGTGGCCCTTTTGTGGAGCAAGGCTCTTAAAGTAGCCTTTGTTGGGCATGTCGAGAACGGTCTCTATGTGGTGAACTTTTCAGAGCGACCCACTAAGACCGTGACTTGCTTAATGGCTAAAGTTGATGTGGGATGGCTTTGGCATCGCCAAGTAGCCCATGTCAATATGAGATCTTTGCAAAGTCTCCTCAAAGGGGACCACGTTCGTGGACTAACAAATGTGAGTTTTGCCAAAGACCGTGTTTGCAGTGCTTGTATCGAAGGAAAGCTTCATGAAACGTCTCACTGACCCATGACTGTCATATACTCAAAGAGGCCCTTGGAGCTCCTTCACATGGATCTCTTTGGTCCTCCATACTTTGATAGTCTTGGGGGAAGAAAGTATTGCTTGGTGATTGCATATGATTACTCAAGATAAACTTGGGTGTACTTCTTCAAGAGGAAGAGTGAGACCCAACAAACCATCATCAACTTTGCTACTGAAGCTCAACGTCAACATGAAGCAAAGATGTTGATGATTAGAAGTGACAATGGCACCGAGTTCAAGAACTACACCTTGGATGAGTTTCTTAGTGATGAGGGGATCAAGCACCAATATACTGCACCCTATACCCCTCAACAAAATGGTGTAGCAGAGAGGAAGAACCGGACGTTGATGGACGCGACAAGTACCATGATGGTGGAATTCAAATCTCCGTACAACTTTTGGGCCGAAGCCATCAACACCGCATGTCATGCATAAAATCAGCTCTACCTTCGCAAAGGCTTGAACAAGACTCCATATGAGATACTTACCGGTAACAAGCCCAACCTCAAGTACTTTCTGGTGTTCGGTTGTAAGTGTTTCATTCTCAAGAAAGGTGTTCGTTTGTATAAGTTCGAACCTAGAGCTCAAGAGGGCATATTTGTTGGTCATGCTACAAACTCTCATGCTTACCGTGTCCTCAACAAGTCCACTAGACTCATTGAGGAGACGTGTAATGTGGAGTTTGATGAAAATAATGGCTCCCAAGTGGAGCAAAGTGGTCTTTGTGATGTAGGTGATGAAATTCCTCCTCAAGCCATAAGAAGAATGGGGATTGGTCAAATACTCCACATTGAGGAACCCCTTGTGGCCGAAGGAGAAGGAAAATGCTCTACTCAAGGGGAGCCATCACCAATGCTAGACCCACACGCTTTCGAAGAACAAAGTGAAGTCCCTCAACCAAGTGAACAAGATTAAGGGCAAGATCAACCTCATGATGATGGTGTTACACCAAGTGATGCCCAAGACCAAGTTCATGACCCCGAGCAAACTCAAGATCAAGAGCAAGCTCAAGACGATGCTCAAGATGATCAAGTGCATGATCCTCAAACTCCAATTGAGGAACTTTTGGAGCGTCGTGCCGCCAAGGTGGCTTCCAAGCTCAAGCATCAACAACATGTCATGGAGAATGTGCTTGGAAGCTTGAGAAAAGCGGTAACTACTCATAGACAATTGTCAAATTTTTGTGAGCATCACGCGTTTGTTTCGTGTGTTGAACCCCAAAAGGTACATGAGGCGCTCGAGGATGTGGATTGGCTCGAAGCCATGCATGATGAACTCAACAACTTCGAGCGCAACCAAGTTTGGGAATTAGTGCCAAGGACAACGGAGGAACACAATGTCATTGCAAATGGATCTTCAAGAACAAGCAAGATGTGAACAGTGTGGTTGTTCGAAACAAGGCAAGATTGGTGGCACAAGGCTACTCCCAACTCAAGGATATCGACTATGGTGAAACCTTTACCCCCGTTGCACATCTTGAATCTATTGCATGTTGCTTGCATATGCATCTCATCATGATTTTAAGTTGCAACAAATGGATGTGAAGAGTGCATTTCTTAATGGTCCTTTGAATGAGTTGGTATATGTCAAACAACCTCCAGGATTCGAGGATCCCAAGCTCCCCAATCATGTATACAAACTCAAGAAGGCACTCTATGGCCTTAAATAAGCCCCACGTGCGTGGTATGAGCACCTTACCGAGTTGTTGCAAGATCGTGGGTTTGAAATTGGGAAAATTGATCCCACTTCTTTTACTAAGGGGGTCAAAGGGGATTTGTTCATATGCCAACTATATGTTGATGATATATATTTGGTTCTCCTAACAAATCTTTTAATGATGAGTTTGCCGCACTAATGACCGAGAAGTTTGAGATGTTTATGATGGGAGAGTTGAAGTTATTTCTTGGGTTCAAAGTCAAGAAAAGGAGAGAAGGAACGTTCATCAACCAAGCCAAGTATACCCAAGACATGCTCAAGAGATTCAAGCTAGATGATGTCAAGCTGGTCAAGTTTCCCATGCCCACCAAATGCAAGCTTGACGGTGATCCC
This sequence comes from Triticum aestivum, assembly GCF_018294505.1. Taxonomy (NCBI): domain Eukaryota; kingdom Viridiplantae; phylum Streptophyta; class Magnoliopsida; order Poales; family Poaceae; genus Triticum; species Triticum aestivum. The sequence continues at coordinate 283,904,509 of NC_057802.1, forward strand.
AATGGTAAATTGGTGGATCAAAAGGTATATCGTTCCATGATTGGATCCTTGCTTTACCTTTGTGCATCTAGACCGGATATCATGTTGAGTGTGGGAATTCGTGCACGATTTCAAGCCGCACCTAAGGGAAGCCACTTTGTGGCGGTCAAGCGAATCTTTTGATATTTGGCTCAAACCCCAAACTTTGGCTTATGGTACCCCAAAGGAGCAAGCTTCGATATCATGGGCTATTCAGACTCGGATTGGGCGGGAGACTGTGTGGAGAGGAAGTTAACTTCCGGAGGGTGCCAATTCCTTGGTCGCTCTTTAGTGAGTTGGTCTTCGAAGAAGCAAAATTGTGTGTGTCTCTCTTCCACCGAGGCCGAGTATGTATCCGCTGCAAGTTGTTGTGCACAATTTTTATGGATGAGGCAAACTTTAAAGGATTACGGTGTCACTTGTGACAAAGTGCCTCTTCTATGTGACAATGAAAGTGCTATCAAGATTTCATACAATCCGGTGCAACATAGCAAGACGAAGCACATTGAGATTCGTCATCATTTCATTCGGGATCACATCAAGCATGGAGATACTGAGATCATCTACATCAACATTCAAGAGCAACTAGCGGATATTTTTACCAAGCCTCTAGATGAAGCCAGATTTCGCGAGTTAAGGCATGAGCTAAATATCATTGATTCGAGCAATGTGGCTTGAATCTAGGCACACACCACCGCATTCATCATTGTATCTCATTCTAGATGTAGGCATGGCCATAGGGGGAGTATTGTTCTCTCAATGAACTCTCCCTCCCCCCATTATGCATAAATCAATCAAGTCTTTCACATTAGCCATTTTTTATGGTACTTGTGCTTCAAATATGAGTTTTGGTCATGGGCCCAAGGATAAAATCTTCGCGGTGCCATACCAATTGACTAAAACATAGGTGGCTTCGACCACTGCCTTCTCTTTGAGAGGTTACTTCTCGAGTTGGCCTTATTTGTTGTATCTAGTCTTGAGGAATTTGTGTGTGTTTTGAGTTGCTTCAAGTTTGCTTCTCTTTTCCCTTGCTTTAGTACTTGGAGTGTCTCTTCCTTTTGCTGTTGTTTCTTGTATCAACCTGATCCATTCCTTGTTTTCCCTTCTTTTTTGCATAAGCCTCCCTTTTCCCTCTTTGTTCCTACTTGCTGTCGTCTGCGCGGTACTACCGCGGAGTCCGGGCAGTACTACCGCTTGTTAGCGGTACTACGGCCTTGCTCCCCGGTACTAGCACTCGAGCAGTACTACCAGGCTGAAGGAAATATGCCCTAGAGGCAATAATAAAGTTGTTATTTTATATTTCCTTATTCATGATAAAGGTTTATTATTCATGCTAGAATTAGTTGTATTGATCGGAAACCTTAATACATGTGTGAATACATAAACAAACACTGTGTCCCTAGTGAGCCTCTACTAGACTAGCTCATTGATCAAAGATGGTTAAGGTTTCCTAACCATTGACATGAGTTGTCATTTGATAACGGGATCACATCATTAGGAGAATGATGTGATGGACAAGTCCCATCCGTTAGCTTAGCATTACGATCGTTCGGTTTTATTGCTATTGCTTTCTTCATGTCAAATACATCCTTCGACTATGAGATTATGCAACTCCCAGGTACTGAAGGAATGCCTTGTGTGCTATCAAACGTCACAGCGTAACTGGGTGATTATAAAGATGCTCTACAGGTATCTCCGAAGGTGTTTGTTGAGTTGGCATAGATCGAGATTAGGATTTGTCACTCCGAGTATCAGAGAGGGTATCTCTGGACCCTCTCGGTAATACACATCATAAGCTTGCAAGGAAACGACTAAGGAGTTACTCACAAGGTGATGTATTACGGAACTAGTAAACAGACTTGTCGGTAACGAGATTGAACTAGGTATGAAGATACCGACAATCGAATCTCGGGCAAGTAACATACCGATGGACAAAGGGAATTACGTATGTTATCATAACGGTTCGACCGATAATGATCTTCGTAGAATATGTAGGAGCCAATATGGGCATCCAGGTTCCACTATTGGTTATTGACCGGAGAGGTGTCTCGGTCATGTCTACATAGTTCTCGAACCCATAGGGTCCAGACGCTTAACGTTTAATGACAATATAGTATTATACGAGTTACGTGATTTGGTGACCAAATGTTGTTTGGAGTCCTGGATGAGATCACGGACATGACGAGGAGTATCGAAATGGTCGAGAGGTAAATATTGATATATAGGACGATAGCATTCAGACATCGGAAGTGTTTCGAGGGGTACCGGGTGCTTATCGGGTCACCGGAAGGGGTTCCGGGCACCCCCGGCAAAAGATATGGGCCTTATGGGCCAAGAGGGGAAACGCACCAGCCACAAGGGGCTGGTGCGCCCCCCATATAGGCCGGCCAAGGAGGAGAAGGAAAGAGGGGAAGGGAAAGGAAAGAGAGGAATAGGGTTGCCCCTTCCTTCCCTCTCCCCCTCTCTTTCCTTCCCTCTCTGATATATATGGCAGAGGGGGCGCGCGGCTAGGGAGGAGCCCAAGTAGGATTCGGTCCTACTTGGGACGCCTCCTGGCCTCTCCCCTCCCCCTTATATATATATATATATATGCGCCTAGCACATCCCAGACAATTGTTTAGCCGTGTACGTCGCCCCCTCCACCGTTTACACCCCCGGTCATATTTTCGTAGTGCTTAGGCGAAGCCCTGCGAGGATCACTTCACCATCACCACCATCACGCCATAATGCTTACGAAACTCAACTACAACCTCGACGTCTTGCTAGATCAATAAGGCGAGGGACGTCACCGAGCTAAACATGTGCAGAACACGGAGGTGTCGTGCGTTCGGTACTTGATCGGCTGAAGCGCGAAGAAGTTCGACTACATCAACCGTGTTGAGAAACGCTTCTGCTTACGGTCTATGAGGGTACATAGACACACTCTCCCCTCGTTTTTATGCATCTCCATGGATAGATTATTGCGTGTGCATAGATTTTTTTGTTTTCCATGCAACGATTCCCAACACAGGCCTCCTGTCGTGGGTTCGTACTGGGGCGGTACTACCGCTCCCCGAGCGGTACTACCACTTAGTGACTTGGTGTGGGGGGTTATGAGTCGGGCAGGGGGAGTTTCCACTCGCCCATACCCATTCACCTCTCGCCTCCTCTCCCGTTTCTTTCTCAGGCGAGGTGCAAGCACCGGTGGGCCGCCGGTTTCGGGCCGTCTCCCACGATTCCGACCCGTGGGATCGATCCCCACCTTCTGCTCGTGCCATGGAATCTGGTATTGACCCATTCCTCTGTCCTATGGTTCTATTTATTGAATCTAGGTTTTGGGCTCTATGCGTTGCTTTCATCGATTTTTGGTCAAATCGAGGCATGAGTAGGACTTGGGAGACTGCTAGAGTAGGTAGATTGAAGGTTTAACCGTGAATATTTGAATTTCGTACCTCAGGTAGTACTGAATCTCTCCGCGGCAGTTGTCAGCCCTGCTGACTTCCGCCTCGCGCGGTACTGCCACTCCTCTGGAGCAGTACTACCGCTTGCGAGCGGCACTTCCGCTGGGAGGTGCGGTACTACCGCCTCGAGCTACCAATTTCCACTTTTTATCATTCAACCTTCACTCTTGTGTATCTCCTTCTCTTTGGCTTATGCCATTTGTTTACTCCTATGTTCCTTTGTGCTTTTGTGTGTTCCAGGTGGTAGTAGCTCCGGGCATCAGGCTCGTCGCAAGAATCCCGCTCGTTCTGGTGGCTCCAAGCGTTACCGTTCTGCTGATGTGCCAGAGAGTGGCACCATGCCCGTGAGTGGCTCCAGTGAGCAGCCAAGACAGAGAGTCAAAGTGATTGCTTCCAAGGGCAAGGGGACCAAGGGTGCTCATCAGATGTCTGCCTAGGAGTTTTGTTTGGCGCGTAAGTGCAATCCGTACAGGATGCCTCAGGATCCTTCGCTTGTCAGTCATCTGTTTTGGAACAAGATGCAGCAGTCTATCTATCATGATGTGTTGAAGGGAAAGAAGAAACTGTATGTGAAAGTCAAGTCCGTTGACCTCACTCATATGGAGAGGGACTTGGCTTACTTTGGAGCCACACTTCAGAGGTTCGAGGAGCTAGATATCAATAGGATCATCTCATTCAAGAAGGACTTTAATGCGAAGCTTGTGGCTCAGTTCTACACCATAGTGCACTTTGGACATGATGCGGAGAGGACTCTTACTTGGAAGACCAATGGGCGGTGTCTGTCAACCTCTTGGAAAAGCTTCATGGAAAGTCTATCTTATGATGATAAGGGCGCCCAAACCCCAATTGGGTTTTGCCCTCACCGGGAGGCTACTGCTACTCACAAGGAGGCTCTTTGGCCTTTCTCTACCAGGAAGGTGTGTGAAACTGGGCACGTCTCCTATGAGCTCTCGCCCTTTCTTGATATCATGCACCGAATCTTCAGGAACACTCTATTTCTCGAGTTGGCAACCAGGATATGGTGCACTCCTATCTGGTGGACCTACTTCTCTTCTGCCAGAAGCAGCAGGGCACTCAGGAGGTGTTGGAAGTTTCTCTTGTTATGTGGTCAGAAATTCGCTCTACGGTCATGGAGCATAAGTGCATCATCTATGGTCCTTACTTGATGCAGCTCATTGAGGAGATGTGGGCTTCTTCATTTCCGGATGAGGAGCTTATCACTGGGGACTTAGTGTCTCATGATGTTATTCAGCTGAGACAGAAGGGGTGTGGGGGACTTCTGCTCCTACTCCCTCAGAGAGTGACATTGCCAGGTCTGATGAGGATGACAAGCCGAACTATGAGCCTCCGTCAGAGGAGCCCACTTGGGCAAAGAAGCTCAAGCAGAAGATGATGAAGTTGTTCTGCTTACAGGCTAAGGGACAGTACATGGCTCACATGGAAGCAAAGAAAAGGCCTGCGGTCGTGACAAGGCCATCATGAGGCAGGTTGGCCTCGACCCTGCTAGTGGCTCCGAGGACAGGATCACCGACGAGGATGCTTGGATCATACAACACTGCCCATGGATTGATTCTGATGAGGGAAATGGAGGTCCACCACCTGCTCCAGAGGAGTCTAAGGAGGAGGAGGAGCACAATTGGTGATATCATGGAGTACTTCTACCACCTCCATTCTTAGGTGTACTCTCTGCCCTTTTGGTGTCTCAATGCCAAAGGGGAGACAGTTTAGGGATTTGTTGTGTCTTGTGTCCAGTGTGTGTCGTCTTATTTGCCGTTGCTCTTCTCGCTCGAACTATTTCATTTGCTTTGGTTTGTATATATCTCATGAGTTTGAGACTATATGGTGTAAGACATATGTACTACCCTATCTCTATCTATTATGTCGAGTACTTCATGTTATTCTTTGCCGTTGCATGTGAGATGTATCTTATGGCTATGCCCTTATCCATATACTCACATGTTATTACTTGCGTGCTATCTTGCTTATTATGTTTTTGCAAGTATTGCTTGGTCTATAAAATGTAGGGGGGGTGTTAATCCTAAATGTGTGCACTTTGCATTCCAAAAGCATATCTAAAGTAGTGCACACATCTAGGGGGAGCCCATCTATATTTTGTAGACTATGGGTTTACACACCTCGTTGCTATATTTTTGGTGCAAATCCCATGTCATCATCAATCCACCAAAAAGGGGGATATTCTTAGGGCATATTTCTCCCTAAGTGGTTTTGGTGATTGATGACAATGTGTTCGCGGACTAATTGTGTGCATTGAGCATTTCAAATTATCTAACATATGGCACAAGACGATTGGAGCCCCTCGGAGTTTCAGAGTGAAGACAGTTTTCTTTCCTACGTTTCTTTTTTGGTGGACTTGAGTCGTAGGGGAAACCGTACTATCAAGAGGGGTCTGCTTAGGAAAGGTTTGGGTGGAATCATCACGTACACTCTTTTTACACCCATTTCATCTTTCCATTTCCTTGGAGTGGTCCATCCGTTTTGCAGAAGAAGTGGTGGAGGGCCGCAAGCGGTAGTACCGCGGGCGGCAGTAATAGTACCTCTTATAAGCGGTAGTACCGCTGTTAGTTTCGCTTGTACTACCGCTCATGACTGTGGTCTCGACTTTTCGTGTTGGGTTCTTTGGTAGCACCTCTAGGTCTCTACCGTGCTACCTTATTAGACCCTGCAGGACGAGCGGAAGTAGGATAGGTAGTAGAGGTGGTAGTACCGCCTGTAGGCGGTAGTATCTCCCCTACCACCGTTGCTACTACCGCTTGGTGCTTTGTTCTCCCTATTTCCTCTTTCTCCTTGGCATACTGTATGAAGCGTTAGTACTACTCCCAGAGTGGTAGTAGCTCTTGTGTGCAGGCTGAGAAGAGCATAACGGTTGGATTCGTTCCCCACTATAAAAGGGGGTCTTCTTCCCCAAGAAGACTTAACTCTTCCTCCCCCAAAACTCCAGTGTTGCTCCAAAGCTCATTTTTTCCTGATCTCTCTCCCTAGCCAATCAAACTTGTTGATTTTCTAGGGATTGGTTGAGAAGGCCCCGACCTACACTTCCACCAAGAGAAATTTGATTCCCCCCACTAATCCCTTGCGGATCTTGCTACTCTTGGGTGTTTGAGCACCCTAGACGGTTGAGGTCACCTCGGAGCCACATTCCATTTTGGTGAAGCTTCGCAATGTTGTTGGGAGCATCCAATTAAGTTGTGCAGATTGCCCCAACCTTGTTTGTAAAGGTTTGGCCGTCCCCTTTAAGGGCACCACTCGTGGAATCAGGGCATCTCGCATTGTGTGAGGGCGTGAGGAGAATACGGTGGCCCTAGTGGCTTCTTGGGGAGCATTGTGCCTCCACACCGCTCCAACGGAGACGTGCTTCCCTCATAGGGAAGGAACTTCGGTAACACATCTTCGTCTTCACCGGCTCCACCTGTGGTTATTTCTTACCTTTACTTTGTGCAAGCTATTATTGTGTGTTATCCTTTGCTTGCTTGTGTTGCTTGTATTGTTAGCATCATATAGGTTGCTCACCGAGTTGCATATCTGGACAACATATTTGTTGCTAACCTAAATTTGATAAGAAAAGTTAAAATTTGGTAGTTGCCTATTCACTCCCTAGTCAACCATATCGATCCTTTCACTATCGGTTTAGCATCTCCATGCACATGACTTGTGAAACATAGTCATCAACCGTGTATAGTAGTCAAGGATATGTGTCCGCATAACCGCATAACCTTATCAACTAGGGACCATTAGAATGATCATCATATAATACATAGTTCCAGAAACAAGTCACATACTTATTCATGCATATCATTGATGATGTTCAAGGACAATACAAAAGATTCATGAATACATAGGGAAATATCATCATCACATGATTGCCTCTAGGGCATATCTCCAACAGTCTCCCACTTGCACTACAGTCAATCATTTAGGCATCATATTCACATGGAACTCATGTGTGCCTCATGCTTCGGCTGTGGGAGAGGCTTTGTCTATGGATCAACATCATTTGCATCCATGTGTACCTTGCATGTTTACATCACCTCTCTCGACAATGTTGCGAATAAGGTTAAAACGCCTGAGTATTTGTTGGGTTTTATGATGGTTCCGTGGTTCCTTGACATGCGCGATAGCACCACTATTGTCACAATAGAGGTCCAATGGATTGGACGTGCTCTGAACCACACCAAGATCAGAAATAAAATTCTTCACCCAAACATCTTCTTTTGCAGCTTCAGAAGCGGCAATGTACTCGGCCTCTGTTGTAGAATCAGCTACCGTATCTTCTTGGAACTCCTCCGGCTCACTGCTCCCCCGTTCAGAATGAACACAAACCCAGATTGTGATTGACTATCATCCCTATTGGTTTAGACACTAGCATCGGTGTAACTCTTTACAACGAGATCATCCTCACCTCCATAAACCAGGAACATATCCTTGGTCCTTCTCAAGTACTTAAGGATATTCATAACCGCTGTCCAGTGACTCTCACCTGGATCGGCTTGGTATCTGCCCACCACGCTGAGAGCAAAGCTAATATCGGGACGAGTACATACCATAGCATACATGATGGACCCAACAGCCGAAGCATATGGAATCCCATCCATGCATCTTCGCTCATTAGGAGTCGAAGGACTCTGAGTCTTGCTAAGACTAATGCCATGTGACATGGGCAAGAAACCCTTCTTGGCATCTTGCATGTTGAACCGCTTCAACACCTTGTCAATATATGCACTCTGGCTTAATTCAATAAGCCTTCTCGATCTATATCTATAGATCTTGATTCCCAAAATATAGGCTACTTCTCCCAAGTCCTTCATTGAAAAACTATTTTTCAATGAGTCCTTGACATATTCAAGCATTTGAACATCATTTCCAATCAACAATATGTCATCCACATATAAGATCAGAAATGCTACTGAGCTCCCATTGACCTTCTTGAATACACAATGATCACAGTCGTTCTTGATGAAGCCAAACTCTTTGACCACTTCACTAAAATGAATGTTCCAATTCCGAGATGCTTGCCTCAATCCATAAATGGATCTCTGAAGCTTGCATACTATGCTAGACTTCTTTGGATCGACAAACCCCTCGGGTTGTGTCATATACAGATGCTCAGTTAAATTTCCATTAAGGAAAGCCGTTTTGACATCCATCTGCCATATCTCATAGTCGAAATATGCAACTATAGCAAGAATGATCCGAATTGATTTAGGCATCGCTACCGATGAGCAAGTCTCATCATAGTCAAGTCCTTGAACTTGTCGATACCTTTAGCAAAAGGTCAAGCCTTATGGACTATGACATTTCCATCCATATCGGTTTTCTTCTTAAAGATCCATTTGCACTCAATGGATCGAACGCCATTGCTACTTGTGAGCTGTGTAGGCATTTCCTCGAAGAGGAGAGGATGACGTAGTATAGTAGAGATAAGTATTTCCCTCAGTTATGGAATCAAGGTTATTAATCTAGTAGGAGAACCAAGAAACACTATGTAAACAACACCCTGCACACAAGCAACAAATACTTGCAACCCAACGTGTAGAGGGGTTGTCAATTCCTCAACGGTTATGAGCAGGACTAAATTGTATAGGTTTTGATAGATAGATCTGAAAAAATACAAAATAAAATAAATAAAATAGACCTGGGGGCATAGTTTTCACTATAGGCTTCTCTCGAGAAAATAGCATATGATGGGTAAACAAATTACTGTTGGGAAATTGATAGAAAAACAAATAATTATGACAATATCCAAGGCAATGATCATGTATATAGGCATCACGTCCAAGATTAGTAGACCGAAATGATTCTGCATCTACTACTATTACTCCACACATCGACTGCTATCCAACATGCATCTAGTGTATTAAGAACGGAGTAATGCCTTAAGAAAGATGACATGATGTAGACAAGATAAACTCACGGATGAAATAAATCCCATGTTGTTACCCTTAATAGCAACAATACATGTGTGTCATTTCTCTTTCTGTCACTCAGATTGCCCACCGCAAGATCGAAACCATCACAAAGCACCCTTCCCATGGCAAGATAAATCAATCTAGTTGGCCAAACCAAACCAATAAATCAGAGAAGAAATACGAGGCTATAACAATCATGCTTAAAAGAGTTCAGAGAAAACTCAAATAATATTCTTGGATAGATCTGATCATAAACTCACAATTCATCGGATCCCAACAAACACACCGCAAAAAGTCATTACATCAAATAGATCTCCAAGAACACCGAGGAAAACATTGAATTGAAGATCAAAAAGAGAGAAGAAGCCATCTAGTTACTGACTATGGACCCGTAGGTCTGTGTTAAACTACTCACGTATCATCAAAGGGGCGGCAAGGATGATGAAGAACCCCTCCGTGATTGTTTCCCCCTCCAGCAGAGTGCCGGAAAAGGCCTCTAGATTAGATCTTGTGGTTCTGGAACTTGCGGCAGCGGAAAAAGTATTTCTGTAGGAACAAAGTATGTCTACCAGAGGGGGGGTGAATGGGAGTTTTAAATTTTCTTCGAAGAACTTAAATCTCTTAGAACCAAGCAGCGGAATGAATGAAAAATAGACTACGAAGAACTATAACAGAGTACTGAAGGGAAACTGAAGCATGTATCGAAGTAAATCACATGAATGAAATGCATCAAATCTGAACATAAGTGACGGAGGTAACCGAAGATGCTCGATGGCGACAAGGTATTTGTTTGACCAGTTCGTCCTTCTGCACAAGGACTACGTCTGGTTGGAGGGGTTGTGACTTAACACAGAAGATAAACCCTCTTCACCCTATTCTCCTCGACAATCGATTCGTCAACCAATTCCGGTCACTCGTGGTAGATACTTGAAGGTGATCTCCGAACCTTTACAGACTTCTTCTTCGAGAACCACAACCACTCTTGGTCTCTGAAGAAATTGACACCTAACCTTCTAGTGAGTTTGCAGCTCTCAAGAGTAATAGGTGGAGCGCACTAAACTTAGATTCTAGTGATGCTGAAGCACTATCTAATTCTTCGGCTCTAGGGTTTTTCTCTCGGTGGATTTTAAACTCGAATCGCTCAGAGAGGGGGTTGCTGAACAATCTTCTCAGGAATCAAACGGAGCAGCCGTCGAACAAAGCCGGCGCGGGGTGGCTATTTATAGTCGCAGCCTTCCCAGATGGGAAATGACCATTTTGGACACGAGGTCCAACCAATGGCCAACCGACACGTTCACAACAGTCGGATTTTGGAGCAATGGTAACATTACTTGAGGAACAAGTAATGCTAACTCCTCGATCCGAGGCAAATCTCTTGCAGCAAATAAGATCACGGTCTCTTGCTGGCAAGTATTTACTCGGAGCACAAAGAGATTCTCTCACAGCTTTCGTAGGATTTGGGTTTAGCATAAGAGAATCAAAGCTTCAAACGCTACACCCCTCTTAATAGTATGGTGGTCCTATGACTCAGTGAAAGAAGAAGAATGATGAAATAAATGCTACATCTTCATCTCATCTCCATTCTTCCTCGAGCGCAGTCATTTGCTTCGAACATGCACCGAACCAATTTCTTGGACTTCAGCAATTTTTAGGGGTCACTCTTGTTAGCTTTATCTTCGATGATAACCTTCACTACCGCGCAGGGAGATTATCTTCGTCGATGCATCAAACTCCTCAATCCTGCAGGGGCCTGTTACTCTATGTGCACTAGCAAACACATAAGTCCCATACTGTTTATGTCAACAAACTCCAAAACATAAGGGGCCTATCATTGCACCAATAATCTCCCCCTTTTTGGATGGTTGTTGACAAAACAGATAATCATCGACGTAAATCGAACAAGAGTGAACTTGTGTTACATGACTCGATGATGAAATATACTCCCCCTTGATGTATGCAGGGTCAATTGATATACAATTAAGTTCCTTGCAATCTATTTGAGTGTGTGGAGGATTTTGAATCATACGAGGTAATGATTCGCACTGATGATAGGTACTCCAACAAGAATATAACACAATCATTCATGACTTATGTCAATAATTGCACCTGCAAAACAATAAGCTTTGAGAGAATATAGTGCAGCAGGGGGGTTATTAATATTATAGTCCAGAACAGAAGTTTTACAACATAGCACATAAAATGGCATAAATTGTCCCAAGAGTAGAGCGAGTAAACACAAAGAGCAAATCCAACAGAGCAAATCTATCAAAACTCTCGATGTTATTCTCCCCCTTTTTGTCAACTAGTGTCAAAAAGGTGACGAAAAACACGAGTGCTAAAAGGTGAATATGATTCACTCTGAGGCATCGCCCGAGGAACTGCCCGAAGAAGTTTCTGATTCGGCGGTGTCTGGAACATCTTCGTCTTCAGCAGTAGCAATAGATCCTTCAAGACTGGCTTGGGACTGAGAAGAGGAAGGCACATTGGGATCAGCTGTCAGGACCCCGATCCTAAGCCACATCGATCTAGCATGTAACACATCATATCACTTTGCGGCCTCATGCACGGTATTCCCACGGGTGTCGCCTTACCTGGCCCGGGACCGTTTGCGCCTTTTGGCTCACGTATATGATAGTGTCGCTAGCATCCATATGACAGAGAACCCGGGCCGACATGACTAGTCGTGAACCCAAAGTGGCACTAACTTACGGGGACAGGCATACATGAAACAACATCGAGCATGTCGGTCAGCAGCATGTGAGTCCGGGCTGTAGCAACTGGGCTAACAGGACTCCGGGAACCCGGGCTGTAGCAGGCTAGCAGGACTCTAGATGTCGCCGCGTGACATTTCCCTGAAGGGACAGACACAGGAACGAAGTGTATCACATGCCGGACAGTCTAGGTGTTCCGGAGCAGTAGTGCTGGGGTAGCAGGACTCCGGTAAACCGGGCTGTAGCGGACTACCAAGGTTCAGTAGAAGCACCAGACTACATTTCCCCATAAGAGAGGCTACCAAGGATAAACAACTAGATTGTCGGATCCCACACATACCAAGCATTTCAATCATACACACAATATGCTCGATATGTGTAAATACAACATGGCATCACAACATAACTCTACGACTCAAGTATTTATTCATTAGGCTCCGAGAAGCCAAGTGTTACAAACATGGTCTCATGACCCAACATGCAGAGCATACAAGCAACAAGCGGAAGCATAACATGTCTGCGTACAGACAACTACAAATGAAAAAAGGCTGAGAAGCCCGACTATCTACAAGACCCTGCCGAGGGCACAAGATCGTAGCTGAGGTAACAAGCTAAATGTCGAAGTCCACGCGGAACTACTAGCGAGACTGACGTCTCTCTGCATAAACATAAAATAGGCAAACGTGAGTACAAATGTACCCAGCAAGACTTACATCAGAACTATCTACATATGCATCGGTATCAACAAAAGGGGTGGTGGAGTTTAACTGCAGCAAGCCAGCTTTGACTCAGTGGCTAACCTGAACTATGACTGCAAGCAACTCTTTTGAGGTGGCGCACACGAGTCCACATATTCACCATTTCAATACACCACTATGGATCCGCTCCCGTCTCCCTACGAGAACGCCATCCATAGCACTCATGCTTATCTTGCGAGTTTTAGAGTATCCACTTTCACTTGTCTATGAACTGTTATAGGCAACCCAGAAGTCCTTTACCGTGGACGCGGATATTCGAATAGATCATTTATAACCCTGCAGGGGTGTACTTCTTCACACATGTTTCCACCACTTAGCGTCTGCACATGACATGTGCTCGGCAGACTTCAAGCGAAAGCCGACGTGGATGTAGACCACGACCTAACTAACCACACAAGTCTCTAGTCCAGGTTTATCGCCTATTCGGGTTCCATCCGCGAGGAGATCCGGCCGGGGTTTCTCTCACAGCCCCAAACGATGTGTGCAGGGTTCCCGAGACACCAAACGGGCGCCCGGTACACCGGGCCACGGTGTATCTACCGCATCATAGCCCACCCCTAGGGTCAGCGCTACGCACGGCCTCCAACACATATCCTACAAACACCAGAAACTAGTTGCAACTCCTGGACAGAGGACAAGGGCGGTTAATAAGTCGAGCGGGGTCATATTTCAGGGCCCAACGTGTGGTAGTAGCTGCTCATGGATCACAAACACAGAGCACAGTTCCTGAGGACGGTTTCAGTGAGACAACCCACCATGTACTCCTACATGGCCTCTCACCGCTACCTTTACCAGATCGTGTTCACACACTTAGCTCACACACAGTAGGACATGTTCATCACCATTCCAATTCATTCCCGATGAATCAGACCCGACTCAACTCTAAGCAGTAGCAGGCATGACAAACAACAATGAATGAGTAGGCACATTAGGGCTCAAACAACTCCTACTCATGCTAGTGGGTTTCATTTATTTACTGTGGCAATGACAGGTCATGCAGAGGAAAAGGGGTTCAGCTACCGCAGCATGTAACAGTTGAATCGATGTTGTCCTAATGCAGTAAAAGAGAGTAGGAGCGAGAGAGTGGGATTGTATCGGAATGAACAAGGGGTTTTGCTTGCCTCGCACTTCTGAAGATATCATTGAGTCTTCATCAGTGTCAACGATCACAACGCCGGAACAACGTCTACCGAGGGGGAACAACACCAGCAAACAGAGAAGAAACATGATCAATGCAATGCACAATATGATGCATGATCATGACATGGCGATATACTGTGATTTGAGCTAATGCAGCTAAGAACAGAAGGGTTTGAGCTTATTTGAACCAAAGATTCAAATTCAAACTCAAATTATGAATTTATAAAGTGCATTATCATGTTTTGATATGAACAGCAAGGTTAAGTTACTTTGTCATGCATGAAACCAGTACCAATGGATAGATTGGATTTTTCTGATCATTTTTCATATATAAATTATTTGATTTGGAGCTACGATTGAATTACTATGATTTTCAGAAGTTTAGGCAATTTTTCTGAAATAAATAAATCATTTAAGATTTATTTAAATTCCAGAAATGGATTACTTGCGTCAGCATGACATCGGTGTGATGTCAGCAAGTCAACTGGGTAGGCCAGGTCAAACTGACTTGTGGGGCCCGCTGGTCAGTGACTCAGTTAACTAACTGAGTTAATTAGTGCTAAACCAGCCCTAACTAAACTGTCAGTAGTGCGGGGCCCACATGCCAGTGGCTCATCTAGTTAACTAAGTTAATTAACACTAATTAAACCTAACACTAATTAAACAGGGGCCTGGGCCCACATGTCAGAACCCAGGGGCGGTCAAACCCCTGGTCAGCGGGGTCAAACCCCTGGTCAGCAGGGTCAATCCCGCTGGCGTTGAGTCGCCGGCGAGGCCGAGACGGCGGAGAGCGTCGGAAACGCTGCTCTGGCCACGGTTCGATGCGCGGGTGGGTGTTACGGGTAGCTGGCGGTGTGGCGTATCCAACGGTGGCGGTGGGTGGTGCTGGGGTGGCCGGAAACGACGACGGCGACGAGCCGGGCGGCGGCCGGAGCTCGGGTGTTCGCGGGATCGGTGCTGCGGTGTGCAAACAAGCGCAACGAGGCGCTAGGGAGACTCTACGCGCGGCGGTGAGCATGTTGGGCGCACTCCCGGGACCAAATGGTCACCGACGACGAGCGCAGGCGGCGGCGGGGTTCGGTCATCGGCGAAACGGCGACTACGATGTGCAACCGAGAAAACGGAGAGGGGGAGGAGGAGGAGCAGCTCACAGCGGTTGCAGCAGGTGTCGAAGCGGGCTCGGGGAAGGCCGGAGCTGAGCGGGGCAGCGAGGCGGATCTCCGGCGGCCGAGGAGGGAAAAAGCGGCGGGGGGCGGCGCTTCGGGGCCTTTCCGGTAGCGTGGCTCGGTGAGGAGGTAGGGAACGAGGTGGCGGAGCTCGGGGATAGCTCGGGGCGGCTCGGGGAACACGGTGGACGCGGTGACAGCGAGCGGCGGCGACGGTCTCGCTCGGGTGGCTGCGGGCGCGAGCGCTGGGGGGAGAGGGAGGAACCAGAGAGGGGGAGGGAAGAAGCTGGGGTGTCGTGGCGCTCTTGGCGCCCTCTAGCAGCAGCGGCGGCAAGCAGGAGGTGGACGCATGGTGGTGCACGCGCGTCGGGCACGCGCCCGTCCTTCTGGCAAGGAGGAAGACCACATGAGGAGGCCAGTGGGCTGGCCAACTGGGCCGCGACAGGTAAGTTAGGTAGGTTTCCTTCCTTTCTATTCTCCTTCTGTTTTTTATTTTGCTGTCACTTTAGGGCTTTATTAGAAATACTTAGGCACACTCAAAAATCATGAAACTGGCTCAAGCCCACTGTTTGGAATATATCCAACAGTAAACATTTAAGTTTATGATTATTTGGACATTTAAAATATTATATAGCATTTAAATGCCCAAATGCAAATAGAGTATGATTTAATTCAGTGACCCTATGATGTCCTAGAAAAGTGTGCACCATTTTTATCAGAGGTTCTAGACCAAGGCAAAGATGATGAACATTTTAGAAGGGCATTTTAGGTTCATTGAAAAAGATTTTAGTAAACCCTAGTTGGATTAAGGGGGTGCTGGGGGTTTCTGTCATCCCCATTTCAAGTTTCTGAGAAATTTAAACATGATGCACACATGAAGGGCTAGCCTAGTGCAAACCAGATCTAGGGATGTGACATCAGCCTCGCGAGTCTTGCGAGATAGAGGATTTTCTTCAGCAAGTTTTTCAGTTGGCGATGTGGCTTCTGATTCGTCGAGTAATTTGCGCAGCTGAATTCAAGGTAAATTCGTTGTCGGTTCACGAGCTGGCAAAGGCGGAGTAATGCAATCTTGAAAATCTTCAGCAGTAAACCCTTGATCGATGTACTCATAGAGTTCTTGAAGGTGAAGTGACTAAGTTGCTTCTCTTGATGGTCTTCGGCCATATGCTTCAGCAGCAGCTATTGAGTGCGCATGCTCACTTCAAGATGTGAAGGAGGTTGAGTGTTCGGCAGACGATCACGCTTAGGTAGCTTTGGTCCATTGAATGTGTTATGATAATCAGAAGTGCTTGACACTGGTGCTTTTCCCAAAGAGAAATCTTCCATTACTTTCAGTGTATCACGCATAAGAGGAATGAAGCTTTTGTGACTGACTTTGGCAAGATATTCGGTTTTCATTGCATAGTCAACCACTTTCTGAATCCAGGGCACAAATACTTTGATAGTTTTTGGACACTGAGCATAATCCATCAATATGCATAGGAACATGTCTTCGACATCGAAGATAAAACCTTGAGAGATGGCATGGATGGTGTTGCGAAGAACATCAGATATGATGTTGTCAGTATTCATTCCAGCCAGCAGATAGAGGGTGTAACTCAGAATATGATATAGAGTCTGATTATCGAATGTCATGTGCTCAAGCAGGGGAGGACCATTGTAGTCACGAATTTTATCTTCATCCTTTGTGCATCGGAAATCTTCATTAGATATGGCATCAATATTATGAACTCGAATCTCAGTCTTGCCATGTTCAAATCAAGGGAAATGAAAATGAGAGACAAAGTCTATGGCAGAGTATTTGATTCGTTGTCACAGCCCCAGATCAGCCCTTGTTTGACTTTGCTTGTTCCTCATGTCATCATGTTTAATTTTCAAAAGAAACTTGAAATGGGGATGTTGAAACCCTAGCACCAAATGCATTCTACTAGGTTCAAATAAACAATATTTTCAATTAACCCAAAATGCCTTAGAAAATGTTCATAATTTTTGATAAAGGTGAAAACCTCTGCCAAAAATGATGCCAATACTTCTAGGTCATTTTTGGATTTTTGAATTAACTCATATTGTATTTGAATTGGGGCATTTAAATCCTATAAATATTTTAAATGCTCTAATAATTCTGAAACTAGTTGAGGGCTGTTGGAAATATTTTCAAAAGTGCCCACAATTATTTTCAGGATTTTACAGAATGAATTAGTATTTTTACTAATCCAAAACAGAGAAAGAAAATAGAAGACAGAAACTAAAGACAGAAATAAAAGAGAAGTGAGAGAAAGTTACCTGGACCTACCTACTGTGCAGCCCACCTGGCCTGGCCCAGTGCCGGCCCAGCCCACCTCCTCCTCCCCTGTCGTCTTCCTCCCCCTGCCAGGAGGACGGCGCGTGCCCGACGCGCGCACGCACGCGCCCCGGCCACCTCCTGCTTCCTGCCGCTTCCCCCTCGTCGCCCTGGGCCTCCCTCGCGACGCCACGCAGCCCCGACTGCTCTCTCCTCTCTCTCTCACTTTCCCCTCTGGCCCTCTCTCCCGCAAAAACAGAGCGCCACCGAGCGAGCTCGCCGACGCCGATCGCCGTACCCGTGGCCACCACCACCACCTCGCCTCTCCGAGCTGTCCAAGAGCTCCGCCTCATCTGCTTCTTCCTCCTCGACGATCCTCCCGGCCTCGGACGCGCTACTTCATCGCCGCCGTCGCCGTTTCCGTCACCGGCCACCGAGGCTCCTCGTCGTTCGATTCGCCGACCCCCGAGCGTCCCCGAGCACGCTGAGCTACTCATCGACCTCGCCGTGAGCTCCTCTACCGAACCCCTCTCTCCCCGCCGTCATTTTCTTCCTCTAGCCCCGCTGACCGCCGTGCCCGAAGCTTGCCGCCGCACATCCTTGTCGCCACCGCAGCCACACCTACGGGAACCCGCAACCGAGCACTGCAACACGCGCAACACGCCGTCAGGAGTCTAGAGCACTCACCTGTTGCTCCTACCGTGCGCCGCAACGCCGTTTTCACCGAGGTCCGAACTCCGGCCACCGCAGTTGTCGTCGTCGCCGTCAATTCCGGCCCCCTCTCGCCCAACCGCCTGCATCACTGGATGCGGCTGAGCGCCAGCTACGCGTAGATGATCGCCGCCGCTGTTTTGGTCGCTGGAGGGTGTTTCCCGAGCCCCTCCGCTGCGTCTGTCGCCGCCGGCGTCAAGCCGCCGGCGCGTTTGACCTTTTGACCAGGGGTTTGACTTCCCCTAGGTCACTGACAAGTGGGCCAGGCCCTATTTAACCCTAGGTTAGTTTCTTTAATTAGTGACTAATTAAAAGTGTTAATTAGTTAGTCACTGACAGGCAGGTCCCACGGGTCAGGTTTGACCCTGGCCAGCCCGTTGACTCGCTGACGCAGTGATGACGTCAGGCTGACGCAGTATTGGCTTTCTGGATTTAAAATAATTCAAAAAATTCCAGAAAATAGTGCAAACTTCTAAAATTCATAGAAATTCAACCGTAGCTCCAAATCAAACAAGTTATATATGAAAAATTATCAGAAAAATGCAATCTATCCATCTGTATCATTTTCATTCATGTCAAACTAAGTTATACCTGCTGTATAGGTGAAAACATGATAATGCACTATTTGAATTCATAGTTTGAATTTGAATTTGAACCTTGAGTTCAAATCAAATCAACCCAAACCTTTCTGTTGCTAGTTGCATTAGGCCAAATCACGTCATATTGCCATGTCATAATCATGCATCATAATTGTTGCATTGCATTGATTGTGTTCTTCCTTGTTTGCCGGTGATTGTCCCCTCTCGATAGCCGTGATTCTGACGATGAGTTCGATGACACCGATGAAGAACTATACTATCTTCGGAAGTGTCAGGCAAGCATAACCCCCTTGTTCATTCCGATACAATCCCACTCTCTCGCTCCTGCTCTCTTTTACTACATTAGGACAACAACGATTCAACTGTTACTTGTTGCGGTAGTTGAACCCCTTATCCTCTGCATGACCTGTCATTGCCACAGTAAATAGATGAAACCCACTAGCATGAGTAGGAGTTGTTTGAGCCCTGGTGTGCCTACTCATTCATGCTTGTTTGTCATGCCTGCTATTGCTTAGAGTTGTGTCAGGTCTGATTCATCGGGGATGAGTTGGAAGGGTGATGAACATGTCCTACTGTGTGTGAGCTAAGTGTGTGAACACGATTTGGTAAAGGTAGCGGTGAGAGGCCATGTAGGAGTACATGGTGGGTTGTCTCATTGTAGCCATCCTCAGGAACTGAGTTCTGTGTTTGTGATCCATGATACAGTTACTACCACGCATTGGGCCCGAAACCAATGGACCCTCTCGGCTTCTTAATCACCCTTGTCCTCTGTCCAGGAGTTGCAAGTAGTTTCTGGTGTTTGTAGTATGCTGGAGGCCGTGGGCAGCGCTGACCGGAGGGGTGGGCTGTGATGCGGTAAGCACGTGGCCGGGCATGCCGGGCGCCCGTTTGGTGTCTCGGAACCCCGCACACATCGTTCGGGGCCGTATGTGGAAACCTCGTCCGGACTCCCTGCGGATGGAACCTGAATAGGCGATAAACCTGGACTAGAGACTGGAGTGTTTAGGTAGGCTGCGGCCGACACCCTCGCTGGGCTTCCGCTTGAAGGTTGCCGAGTACATGTCGTGTAAACGACGGTAAGTGGTGAGAGCATGTGTGTCGAAGTACACCCCTGCAGGGTTAACATCATCTATTCGAATAGCCGTGTCCGCGGAAATGGACTTCTGGGTTGCCTATAACAGTTCATAGACAAGTGAAAGTGGATACTCTAAAATGCGCAAGATAAGCGTGAGTGCTATGGATGGCGTTCTCGTAGGGAGACGGGAGCGGATCCATAGTGGTGTATTGGTATGGTGAATTTGTGGACTCGTGTGCGCCACCTCAAAAGAGTTACTTGCAGTCGTAGTTCAGGATAGCCACCGAGTCAAAGCTGGCTTGCTGCAGTCAAACTCCACCACCCCCCTTTGTTGATACCGATGCATATGTAGCTAGTTCTGATGTAAGTCTTGCTGGGTACATTTGTACTCACGTTTGCCTATTTTATGTTTTGCAGAGAGACGCCAGTCTCGCTAGTAGTTCCGTGTGGACTTCGACGTTTAGCTTGATACCTCAGCTACGATCTTGTGCCCTCGGCAGGATCTAGTAAATAGTCAGGCTTCTCAGCCTTTTTCATTTGTAGATGTCTGTACTCAGACATGTAAAGCTTCCGCATGTGTTTGACTTGTATGCTCTGAATGTTGGGTCATGAGACCCATGTTTGTAATATCTGGCTCTTCGGGGCCTAATGAATAAATACTCTGAGTCGTAGAGTCTTGTTGTGATGCCATGTTGTATTTGCACATATCGAGCATATTGTGTGTATGATTGAAATGCTTGGTATGTGTGGGATCCGCCAATCTAGTTGTCTATCCTTAGCAGCCTCTCTTATGGGGAAATGTAGTCTAGTGCCTCCTTGAGCCATAGTAGTCCGCTACAGCCCGGTTCACCGGAGTCCTGCTAGCCCAGCACTACTGCTCCGGAACACTTGACTGGCCGGCATGTGATTCACTTCGTTCCTGTGTCTGTCCCTTCGGGGAAATGTCACGCGGTGACATCCGGAGTCCTGCTTAGCCTGCTACAGCCCGGGTTCCCGGAGTCCTGTTAGCCCAGTGCTACAGCCCGGATTCGCACGCTGCTGACCGACACGTTCGATGTTGATTCATGTATGCCTGTCCCCATACGTTAGTGCCGCTTTGGGTTCACGACTAGCCATGTCGGCCCGGGTTCTCTGTCATATGGATGCTAGCGACATTGTCATATACGCGAGCCAAAAGGCGCAAACGGTCCCGGGCCATGGTAAGGCGACACCCGTGGGAGTACCGTGCGTGAGGCCGCAAAGTGATATGAGGTGTTACAGGCTAGATCGGTGTGACTTGGAATCGGGGTCCCGACAGCGTTGGTATCAGAGCCTGACTGCTATCTTTTTCTTCTTCTTCTTCTTCTTCTTCTTCTTCTTGGACAAATCTATGTGCCCTTTGACCAGTCATTATGACCATTCACTTTGGCTTGGTGATCAAGGCAAATCTTGTGAATGATTTGATCCAGATCCGAATGAAATCCCAATCTCCTGTGCTGAAGAATTGTCAGAGCCTTGTTAACATCCTCATAAGATTCTTCAAGCTGCTTGATGACAAACTTGGATTTTGTATCTTTCATACGGTTGTCGAGCTCCTTGAGTTGTGTAGTGAGGTCATTGATCTCAACTGAATCATTTCTCATATCTTGGATCAGATCAGATGCTTGAGTAATTACTTTAGAGGGAATGGGCAAAGATGCCACTTCTCCATCAAACAAATCTTCGACAAATCTGTCCAGTTGCTCCATGATGAACGTATGATTGAAATAATGTGGTGCATTAGAGTCATCTTGAGTCTATGCAGCAGCTTGAGCAGAAGGAGTAGACTATGCCACATTCCGTTCGGTCGGAGGCATAGAGGCCAAAGGTTGAGTCAGTTGTGGAGCAAATTTGACAGCCTTTACTTTCACAACACTATCACTTGGAGCCTTTTGCTTAGTAGCAGGGGCTTTGATTTGCTTCGCCTTCTCTTTCGGAAGCTTTTCTCCTAGCTTGGCTGAGTGTTGGAAATATGCCCTATAGGCAATAATAAAGTGGTTATTATTATATTTCCTTGTTCATGATAATTGTCTGTTGTTCATGCTTTAATTGTATTAACCGGAAACCGTAATGCATGTGTGAATACATAGACCGTGATATGTCCCTAGTAAGCCTCTAGTTGACTAGCTCGTTGATCAATAGATGGTTGTGGTTTCGTCACCATGGACATTGGATGTCGTTGATAACGGGATCACATCATTAGGAGAATGATGTGATGGACAAGACCCAATCCTAAGCATAACACAGGATCGTGTAGTTCGTTTTGCTAGAGCTTTTCTAATGTCAAGTATCGCTTCCTTAGACCATGAGATTGTGCAACTCCCGGATATCGTAGGAATGCTTTGGGTGTACCAAACGTCACAACGTAACTGGGTGGCTATAAAGGTGCACTACAGGTATCTCCGAAAGTGTCTGTTGGGTTGGCACGAATCGAGACTGGGATTTGTCACTCCATATGACGGAGAGGTATCTCTGGGCCCACTCGGTAATGCATCATAATAATGAGATCAATGTGACTAAGGAGTTAGCCACGAGATCATGCGTTACGGAATGAGTAAAGAGACTTGCCGGTAACAAGATTGAACGAGGTATGAGGATACCGACGATCGAATCTCGGGCAAGTAACATACCGATGGACAAAGGGAATTGTATACGGGATTGATTGAATCCCCGACATCTTGGTTCATCCGATGAGATCATTGTGGAACATGTGGGAACCAACATGGGTATCCAGATCCCGCTGTTGGTTATTGGCTGCAGAGATGTCTCGGTCATGTCTGCATGGTTCCCGAACCCGTAGGGTCTACACACTTAAGGTTCGGTGACACTAGAGTTGTTATGGGAAGTTGTATGTGGTTACCGAAGGTTGTTCGAAGTCCCGGATGAGACACCGGATGTTATGAGGAGTTCCGGAATGGTCCAGAGGTGAAGAATTATATATGGGAAGTCCAGTTTCAGTCGCCGGAATAATTTCGGGTGTTATCGGTATTGTACCGGGACCACCGAAAGGTGTCCGGGGGTCCACCGGGTGGGGCCACCTGCCCCGGTGGGCCAAGTGGGCTGAACAAGGGTAGGAACCAGCCCCCTGGTGGGCTGGTGCGCCAAGGGCCCAAGGCGCCTCCCACCAAACTTGGGGGCAAGTTCCCCCCCTTGGCCGCCACCCCCCTTGTAGATGGGATCTAAGGGGGCCGGCCCCCTTCCCCGTTCACCCTATAAATAGAGGGGGGTGGGAGGGCAGCAGCACCTCTTCCCTGGCGCAGCCCTCCCCCTCTCCAACACCTCCTCCTCCTCCATAGTGCTTGGCGAAGCCCTGTCGGAGAACTGCAAGCTCCACCACCACGCCGTCGTGCTGCCGGAGCTCTCCCTCAACTTCTCCTCTCCCGATGCTAGATCAAGAAGGAGGAGACGTCCCCGGGCTGTACATGTGTTGAACGCGGAGGCGCCGTCGGTTTGGCGCTAGATCGGATCTTCCGCGATTTGAATCGCCGCGAGTACGACTCCATCATCCGCGTTCCTTGTAACGCTTACGCTTAGCGATCTTCAAGGGTATGAAGATGCACTCCCTCTCTCTCGTTTCTAGCATCTCCTAGATTGATCTTGGTGACACATAGTAAAATTTTAAATTATTACTACGTTCCCCAACAGTGGTATCAGAGCTAGGTCTATGCGTAGATTCTATGCACGAGTAGAACACAAGTAGTTGTGGGCGATGATTTGTTCAATTTGCTTACCGTTACTAGTCTTATCTTGATTCGGCGGCATTGTGGGATGAAGCGGCCCGGACCGACCTTACACGTATGCTTACGTGAGACAGGTTCCACCGACTGACATGCACTTGATGCATAAGGTGGCTAGCAGGTGTCTGTCTCTCCCACTTTAGTCGGATCGGATTTGATGAAAAGGGTCCTTATGAAGGGTAAATAGCAATTGGCATATCACCGTTCTGGCTTTTGCGTAGGTAAGAAACGTTCTTGCTAGAAACCCATAGCGGCCACGTAAAACATGCAACAACAATTAGAGGACGTCTAACTTGTTTTTGCACGGTATGCTATGTGATGTGATATGGCCAAAAGGATGTGATGAATGATATATGTGATGTATGAGATTGATCATGTTCTTGTAATAGGAATCATGACTTGCATGTCGATGAGTATGACAACCGGCAGGAGCCATAGGGGTCGTCTTAATTTATTGTATGACCTGCGAGTCAATGTAAACTCCATGTAATTACTTTACTTCATTGCTAACCGTTAGCCATAGTAGTAGAAGTAATAGTTGGCGAGACAACTTCATGATGACACGATGATGGAGATCATGGTGTCATGCCGGTGACGAAGGTGATCATGCCGCGCCTCGAAGATGGAGATCAAAGGCGCAAGATGATATTGGCCATATCATGTCACTTTATGATTTGCATGTGATGTTTGTCATGTTTATATCTTATTTGCTTAGAATGACGGTAGCATAAATAAGATGATCCCTCACTAAAATTTCAAGAAAAGTGTTCCCCCTAACTGTTCACCATTGCGAAGGTTCTTTGTTTTGAAGCACCACGTGATGATCGGGTGTGATAGATTCTAACGTTCGCATACAACGGGTGTAAGCCAGATTTACACATGCAAAACACCTAGGTTGACTTGACGAGCCTAGCATGTACAGACATGGCCTCGGAACACGAGAGACCGAAAGGTCGAACATGAGTCATATAGTAGATACGATCAACATGGAGATGTTCACCGTTGATGACTAGTCCGTCTCACGTGATGATCGGACACGGCCTAGTCGATTCGGATCATGTATCACTTAGATGACTAGAGGGATGTCTATCTGAGTGGGAGTTCATTAAATAATTTGATTAGATGAACTTAATTATCATGAACTTAGTCTAAAATATCTTTACAATATGTCTTGTAGATCAAATGGCCCATGCTAATGTTGCCCTCAACTTCAACGCGTTCCTAGAGAAAACCAAGCTGAAAGACGATGGTAGCAACTATACGGATTGGGTCCGTAACTTGAGGAGTCATCCTCATAGCTGCCAAGAAAAGCATATGTCCTTGAAGCACCGCTAGGTGAAGCACCCATTTTCCCAGCAACTCAAGACGTTATGAATGCCTGGCAGTCGCGTAGTGATGATTAGTCCCTGGTTCAGTGCGGCATGCTTTACAGCTTAGAACCGGGGCTCCAAAAGCGTTTTGAGTAGCACGGAGAAAATATGAGATGTTCCAAGAGCTGAAAATGGTTTTCCAAGCTCATGCCCGGGTCGAGAGACATGAAGTCTCCGACAAGTTCTACAGTTGTAAGATGGAGGAAAACAGTTCTGTCAGCGAGCATATACTCAAAATGTCTGGGTTGCACAACCGCTTGTCTCAGCTGGGAGTTAATCTTCTGGATGACTCGGTCATTGACAGGATCCTCCAGTCGCTTCCACCTAGCTACAAGAGCTTTGTGATGAACTACAATATGCAAGGGATGGAGAAGTCCATTCCTGAGTTATATTCAATGCTGAAATCAGCGGAGGTGGAGATCAAAAAAGGAACATCAAGTGTTGATGGTGAATAAGACCACTATTTTCAAGAAGGGCAAGGGTAAGAAAATCTTCAAGAAGGACGGCAAGGGAGTTGTTGCGCCCGATAAATCAGTTGCCGGGAAGAAGCCAAAGAATGGACCCAAGCCCGAGACTCAGTGCTTTTATTGCAAGGGAAATGGTCACTGGAAGCGGAACTGCCCAAGTACTTAGCGGATAAGAAGGCCGGCAATACCAAAGGTATATATGATATACATGTTATTGATGTGTACCTTACCAGCACTCATAGTAGCTCCTGGGTATTTGATACCGGTGCGGTTGCTCATATTTGTAACTCAAAACAGGAGCTGCGGAATAAGCGGAGACTGGCGAAGGACGAGGCGACGATGCACGTCGGGAATGGTTCCAAGGTCGATGTGATCGCCGTCGGCACGCTACCTCTACATTTACCTACGGGGTTAGTTTTAAACCTCAATAATTGTTATTTAGTGCCAGCTTTGAGCATGAACATTGTATCTGGATCTTGTTTAATGTGAGATGGCTACTCATTTAAATTTGAGAATAATGGTTGTTCTATTTATATGAGAGATATGTTTTATGGTCATGCCTCGCTGGTC
Organism: Triticum aestivum; assembly: GCF_018294505.1. NCBI lineage: Eukaryota > Viridiplantae > Streptophyta > Magnoliopsida > Poales > Poaceae > Triticum > Triticum aestivum. Next base: position 283,930,494 of record NC_057802.1, read on the forward strand.
AATGGTTTATTTTTATTGAATCTCGAACGTGATGTTACACATATTCATAGTGTGAATGACAAAAGATGTAAGGTTGATAATGATAGTCCCAAATACTTGTGGCACTGCCGCCTTGGTCACATTGGTGTCAAACGCATGAAGAAACTCCATGCAGATGGACTTTTTGAGTCTCTTGATTATGAATCATTTGACACGTGCGAACCATGCCTCATGGGCAAAATGACCAAGACTCCATTCTACGGAACAATGGAGCGAGCAATCAACTTATTGGAAATCATACATACTGATGTGTGTGGTCCAATGAGCATTGAGGCTCGCGGTGGCTATCATTATGTTCTCATCCTCAGTGATGACTTAAGTAGATATGGGTATGTCTACTTAATGAAACACAAGTCTGAGACCTTTGAAAAGTTCAAGGAATTTCAGAGTGAGGTAGATAATCAACGTGACAGGAAAATAAAGTTCCTACGATCAGATCGTGGAGGAGAATATTTGAGTCACGAGTTTGGCACGCACCTGAAGAAATGTGGAATTGTTTCACAACTCACGCAGCCTGGAACACCTCAGCGTAATGGTGTGTCCGAACGTCGTAATCGCACTCTATTGGATATGGTGCGATCTATGATGTCTCTTACCGATCTACTGCTATCATTTTGGGGTTATGCTTTAGAGACTGCCGCATTCACTTTAAATAGGGCTCCGTCGAAATCCATTGAGACGACACCGTATGAATTATGGTTTGGGAAGAAACCTAAGCTGTCATTTCTGAAAGTTTGGGGATGCGATGCTTATGTCAAGAAACTTCAACCTGAAAAGCTCGAACCCAAGTCGGAAAAATGCGTCTTCATTGGATACCCTAAGGAAACTATTGGGTATACCTTCTACCTCAGATCCGAAGGCAAGATCTTTGTTGCCAAGAATGGATCCTTTCTGGAGAAAGAGTTTCTCTCGAAAGAAGTAAGTGGGAGGAAAGTAGAACTTGATGAGATACTGCCTCTTGAGCCAGAGAGTAGCGCAGCTCAGGAAGATTTTTCTGTGGTGCCTGCACTGACTAGAGAGGAAGTTGATGATGATGATCATGAAACTTCAGATCAAGTTACTACTGAACTTCGTAGGTCCACGAGGACACGTTCCGCACCAGAGTGGTACGGCAACCCTGTCCTGGAAATCACGTTGTTAGACAATGGTGAACCTTCGAACTATGAAGAAGCGATGGCGGGCCTGGATTCCAACAAATGGCTTGAGGCCATGAAATCTGAGATAGGATCCATGTATGAAAACGAAGTATGGACTTTCACAGACTTGCCCGATGATCGGCAAGCCATAGAGAATAAATGGATCTTTAAGAAGAAGACTGACGCGGATGGTAATGTGACCATCTATAAGGCTCGGCTTGTCGCTAAGGGTTATCGACAAGTTCAAGGGGTTGACTACGATGAGACCTTCTCACCCATAGCGAAGCTGAAGTCCATCTGAATCATGTTAGAAATTGCCGCATTCTACGATTATGAGATATGGCAAATGGACGTCAAAATGGCATTCCTTAATGGTTTCCTTAAGGAAGAATTGTATATGATGCAGCCGGAAGGTTTTGTCGATCCTAAGAATGCTGACAAGGTATGCAAGCTCCAGCGCTCCATGGGCTGGTGCAAGCATCTCGGAGTTGGAACATTCGCTTTGATGAAATGATCAAAGCTTTTGGTTTATGCAGACTTATGGAGAAGCCTATGTTTACAAGAAAGTGAGTGGGAGCTCTGTAGCATTTCTCATATTATATGTGGATGACATACTGTTGATGGGAAATGATATAGAACTCTTGGAAAGCATAAAGGCCTACTTGAATAAGTGTTTTTCAATGAAGGACCTTGGAGAAGCTGCTTACAAATTAGGCATCAAGATCTATAGAGATAGATCGAGACGCCTCATTGGTCTTTCACAAAGCACATACCTTGACAAGATATTGAAGAAGTTCAATATGGATCAGTCCAAGAAGGGGTTCTTACCTGTATTGCAAGGTGTGAGATTGAGCACGGCTCAATGCCTGACCTCGGCAGAAGATAGAGAAAAGATGAGTGTCACCCCCTATGCCTCGGCCATAGGGTCTGTTATGTATGCCATGTTGTGTACCAGACCTGATGTGAACCTTGCCGTAAGTTTGGTTGGGAGGTACCAAAGTAACCCCGATATGGAACACTGCACAGCGGTCAAGAATATCCTGAAGTACCTGAAAAGGACTAAGGATATGTTTCTCATTTATGGAGGTGACAAAGAGCTTGTCGTAAAGGGTTACGTCGATGCTAGCTTAGACACAGATCTGGATGACTCCAAGTCATGAACCGGATACGTGTACATTTTGAATGGTGCGGCAGTCAGCTGGTGCAGTTGCAAGCAAAGCGTCGTGGCGGGATCTACATGTGAAGCGGAGTACATAGCAGCCTCGGAGGCAGCACAGGAAGCAGTCTGGATGAAGGATTTCATCACCGACCTAGGAGTTATTCCCAATGCGTCGGGCGGATGACTCTCTTCTCTGACAAGACTGGAGCTATTGCCCTTGCCAAGGAGCCCAGGTTTCACAAGAAGAACAGGCATATCAAGTGTCGCTTCAACTCCATTCGTGAATATATTCAAGATGGGGACATAGATATTTGTAAAGTGCATATGGATCTGAATGTCGCTGATCCGTTGACTAAACCTCTTCCACGAGCAAAACATGATCAACACCAGAACTCTATGGGTGTTTGATTCATCACAATGTAACTAGATTATTGACTCTAGGTCAAGTGGGAGACTGTTGGAAATATGCCCTAGAGGCAATAATAAAGTGGTTATTTTTATATTTCCTTGTTCATGATAATTGTCCGTTGTTCATGCTTTAATTGTATTAACCGGAAACCATAATACATGTGTGAATACATAGACCGTAATATGTCCCTAGTAAGCCTCTAGTTGACTAGCTCGTTGATCAATAGATGGTTGTGGTTTCCTGACCATGGACATTGGATGTCGTTGATAATGGGATCACATCATTAGGAGAATGATGTGATGGACAAGACCCAATCCTAAGCATAGCACAAGATCGTGTAGTTCGTTTTGCTAGAGATTTTCTAATGTCAAGTATCGTTTCCTTAGACCATGAGATTGTGCAACTCCCGGATACCGTAGGAATGCTTTGGGTGTACCAAATGTCACAATGTAACTGGGTGGCTGTAAAGGTGCACTATAGGTATCTCCGAAAGTGTCTGTTGGGTTGGCACGAATCGAGACTGGGATTTGTCACTCCGTATGACGGAGAGGTATCTCTGGGCCCACTCGGTAATGCATCATCATAATGAGCTCAATGTGACTAAGGAGTTATCCACGGGATCATGCATTACGGAACGAGTAAAGATACTTGCCGGTAACAAGATTGAACGAGGTATGAGGATACCGACGATCGAATCTCGGGCAAGTAACATACCGATGGACAAAGGGAATTGTATACGAGATTGATTGAATCCCCAACATCGTGGTTCATCCGATGAGATCATCGTGGAACATGTGGGAACCAACATGGGTATCCAAATCCCGCTGTTGGTTATTGGCCGCAGAGATGTCTCGGTCATGTCTGCATGGTTCCCGAACCCGTAGGGTCTACACACTTAAGGTTCAGTGACGTTAGAGTTGTTATGGGAAATTGTATGTGATTACCGATGGTTGTTCGGAGTCCCGGATGAGATCCCGGACGTCAGGAGGAGTTCCGGAATGGTCCGGAGGTGAAGAATTATATATGGGAAGTCCAGTTTCAGCTGCCGGAATAATTTCGGGTGTTATCGGTATTGTACCGGGACCACCGAAAGGTGTCCGGGAGTCCACCGGGTGGGGCCACCTGCCCCGGTGAGCCAAGTGGGCTGAACAAGGGTAGGAACCAGCCCCCTGGTGGGCTGGTGGGCCCCCAAGTGCCTAAGGCGCCTTGGGTTGAAAACCCTAGGGGTGGGGGCGCCTCCCACCAAACTTGGGGGGGCAAGTTCCCCCTGGCCGCCGCCCCCCTTGTAGATGGGATCTAAGGGGGCCGCCCCCTTCCCCCTTCACCCTATAAATAGAGGGGGGTGGGAGGGCAGCAACACCGCTTCCCTGGCGCAGCCCTCCCCCTCTCCAACACCTCCTCCTCCTCCATAGTGCTTGGCGAAGCCCTGTCAAAGAACTGCTGAAAGGATCGATATAGTTGACCAGAGGGGGGGTGAATAGGCAGCTAACAATTTTTAGCTCTTCTTTACCAATTTAAACTTTGCATCGAAGTAGGTTGTCTAGATATGCAACTAGGTGAGCAACCTATCTGATGCAACAACAACAAGCACAAAAGCAAGCAAGGATGTCACACAATATAAGCTTGCACAAGTAAAGGTACGAGATAACCAAGAGTGGAGGCAGTGAAGACGAGGATGTGTTACCGAAGTTCCTTCCTTTTGAGGGGAAGTACGTCTCCGTTGGAGCGGTGTGGAGGCACAATGCTCCCCAAGAAGCCACTAGGGCCACTGTATTCTCCTCACGCCCTCACACAATGCGAGATGTCGTGATTCCACTATTGGTGCCCTTGGAGGCGGCAACCGGACCTTTACAAACAAGGTTGGGGCAATCTCCACAACTTAATTGGAGGCTCCCAACAACACCACGAAGCTTCACCACAATGGAATATGGCTCCACGGTGACCTCAACCGGGTGCTCAAACACCCAAGAGTAACAAGATCCGCAAGGGATTAGTGGGGGGAATCAAATTTCTCTTGGTGGAAGTGTAGATCGTGGCCTTCTCAACCAATCCCTAGAAAATCAACAAGTTTGATTGGCTAGGGAGAGCGATCAGGCGAAAATGGAGCTTAGAGCAACAATGGAGCTTGGGGGTGGAAGAGGTAGTCAACTCGGTGAAGAAGACTCCCCTTATATAGTGATAGAACAAATCCAACCGTTATCCACTTACTCAGCCTGCGACGAGCGGTACTACCGCATCCGACAAGCGGTACTACCGCACGAGCCCACGGTACTACCATTGCCGCAGCATGAGCTAGCCTAGGCCTGTAGCATAGGAGCCGAGGGCGGTAGAGCCGCTGGCGCGGTACTACCGCTCCCCCTTGCGGTACTACCGCAAGGCAGGGTTGGTCTAGACTGGGAAGGCACAAACATATAAAAATACATTCGTGACTACTTCCGCTGAGTTCCGATCTATGCAAAAAACCGACACGGTACTACCGCGTAGGGCGCGGATGTAAAAAATTACATCCGCCCCTGTCGGCGTTCTGGGAACAGGGGTCCCCAGACTTGCCTGCCTGCGGCCCACGGCGTGGCTGCACCAGCGGCCCTGTACGGCCTACCTTCACCAGCAAACACTCAAGACCCTCGTGAGGGGGATGACACAAGACCTCCTCAGGTGCAGCCTCCCTAGGCTGGCTCGCGAGGAGCGGAGAGATCAAGGCAAGGGGCACCTCACGAGGTTCCTGTAGCGTGAGCCATGATGACCAAGGTCAGGCTGGCGCCAGGCGGGCGCAGAGTACCCATTTCCTCTTTGGTGCTAAAGGAGCAAGCGCATGCGAGGAGTCCCGAGGCCTCAGGCAAAGGTTTCCATATCGGTGCAACGAGACCAAGACCAGCAGGACGGCAGGACGGAGGTCATCACGGAGCCCGCGATGGTGTCACCACCAGAGCCTTTGGCAGGTGAAGACCACCTTTTGTCAGGATAACTTGTACTAGTTGTCCCCCTTCAAATTGGCCATTGTGGGATTCCTTCCCGCCTAATATTTGGGAAGAGGACCCGGGCCTCTATAAATAGGACTAGCCACCACCATAGGAAGCAACGGATCTGGGATCGGAGCCATTCCATCCTTAGCCACCACCAAAGCTCACCGAGCACAAGAACACCTCTCCTCAGGAGGCTGTTCTTCCCTTGTACTCCCTCCGTTTCTTTTTACTCCGCATATAAGATTTGGTCAAAGTCAAACTACACAAAGTTTCACCAAATTTATATAAAAAAAATATAAACATCTACAATACTAAAACTATATAGTATGAAAATACGTTTCATGGTGCATCTGATAATATTGATTTCATATTGTGAATGTTTATATTTTTTTAATATAAAGTTAGTCAAACTCTACAAAGCTTGACTTTGACCAAACCTTATATGCGGACTAAAAAGAAACGGAGGGAGTACTTGTTCATCCTCAGCCTACAAGGCAATCCACCACACCACACTGGAGTAGGGTATTACACCACATCGGTGGCCCGAACCAGTATAAACTCTTGTGTCCCTTGTTCTTCGGGTTCGACGTGTTGAGCTTTGAGATCGTGGTGAGCGAGCGAGCTAGGGCAAGGGAGAGATCTTCGTGCGCACCCCAGAGTTCGAACCTTAAGGGTTTTCCCGGAACCCATAATCCCACATTTGGCGCGCCAGGTAGGGGTGCGCCGAACCTCTCTTCTTCATCGACCAACTTGCCGCTGCCCGACGACTCCGATGTCCGAGGATCCAAGGGCCCAAACTGATCGATGGGCGGCCTGGCCCGCTCGGGCACCACCATCTGCTCCAGAAGACCTCGACTCCGCGCTCCAGGCGGCCCCCGCGCTGCCCCACGCCCGCGGACGCGGTCAGCGCAGACCGACGCCCACCGCCCTTGCGCCGCGGCGCGTGTGCACCGCCGCGCGAGCGTCTGGCTACACTGCGGCAACGGCGGCACACACCCGACGGGAACAGGCAAACATGCGGGCCGCGCTCATCGTGGCGCGGGAGCTGCTGCGGTGCAGGCTAGTGGAGAGCGGCCACGACGCGCTGCTGGAACGGGTCGCTGAACTCCTGGACACCGCTTGCAGAGGTATGCCACCCTTCTGCTCCATGATCACGCCCGAGGTTGTGGCGGAAGCATGCGCGAGGCCCCGGCGAGCGCGCGCGCCCCCCGGGACGCCAGGAGGATCCAGCAACACGAGCGCGGGAAACGGCGCCAGCCGTCCTGCCTCGACCGCGGCGTTGCCAGGAGGGACAAGTGCTGATGGCCCGCCGCAAGGGCGTGCCAGGATGACGCGCAGCGGCCAGGGCCAGGCGCCGCAGTTCGTGGTCCAAGGCGCGGGGCACCTGGGCGAGGATCCTGGCAAGGCGAACACGGACGCCTACGTGCCCCACATGGTGCACCTGGAATACCTGCCGGGGGAAGGCTCGGACCCGTTCCCCGGGCTAGGATGGACAGCTGGAAGGCCTGAGGCGAGGGCCTTTCACGGGCCATCCGGAGACTTCACCGACCCCTTCAGTGACGATGATGGTGGGGTACAGCCAGTGTCGCAGGAGCAAACTTACGCTAACCCTGAACTGCAGGAGATCCCGATCGTGGTAGCAGCCGAAGACCACAGAGCAGTGGCCCAGCCTACGACAGGAGTGGTGCTCTAGGGGCTGCGCGGGAGAGGCCCGGAGCCAGGCCCTCCCCCACGCCACACGGAGCCAAGCGTGGCACGGATGTAGGCCCTCAGTCGGGGAAAGCGCCGGCGAGCCTTCCCCCAGCAGAGGGCCCGTGGTCGTCGAGGGTGCCGCCAGCGTCCTCTCTGCCCCTTGGTCTCGTCCTGGTTTCCGGACGCCCCAATGGTGATCGAGGGTGGCGCAGGGCGGGGCCCTCGCCTGGCGATATGAAGTAAGGCTCACGCCGTTGAAGGTCTCCGCCCGTGACACTCTCACGTAATAATGAGTGGGGCTGTACATGCCCCAGAGTCTCCAGAGTGCCGCTCTCGGGCCTCGGGGGCTCCCGCCCACGTCCTAGTGGAAGCACCATGCTCCGCGCTGGCCGCCGACACTGTCCCCCAATGACTATGCTCACTGCCAGTGAAAGCACTTAGCTCCGCGCTGGTGGGAAGACAAGAAGACTAGCTAGGTGCTGGATGCGGCCATTTGCTTTCGACCTCTTTTCTGTAGCTCAAATTTGCAGCCTCTGATTTTGAATTTGAAGTCGTATTTCCATTAACAATCGCGGGGGGGGGGGTGCCTTTTCTCGTTCGTGTTGATTTCGTGAGTTTCTGGATTCGTGCCTTGCTTTGAGATTTGCGTCTGCTACCTACCCCCTCCGAGCCCCTCGCGAGTGGGGGCTGGGCGAGGCAAGCACGCACTACGCGCGCACCCCACCATCACTGGCGCTCGCTTCTCGCGAGGCCCTCTCGGGCGGACTAGCAGACCCCTAAGGAGATCAAAACCTCGCGAGCCCGTGAGGGACTACCCTCGGAAGAAATGCACACCCGCAACTGCCAAATCAATTTGAAGCCCGACTGGACTAAGGTAAGTTACGACCGCGAGCCCGCAAGGGGCTCGTGAGCTCACAAAAACGCGTTTTAAGCCTAGCCTAAGGATTGAAATGGCAGTCTGTTTACACGAGGGGCTCCCCCTCCCCAAAATGCTCTTACATCATGAGGGGTCATGCCCAAGCTTTTGCATGCAGGTTCAAAATAAAGGGGCGCGGGCTCAGTCGGACATGTCACTCGCCGCGTCTTCCGAATCGCTCCCAGACATGCTGCTGGCGCTATCCTCACTGTCATCAACTGCGCCGCCCTCATCCGCCATGACCACCACCGCGTCATCATCGGAAGCAAAGGCCCGGACTAGAGCATCCACATTGTCATCCACCCAGCGCGCTAGGTTTTCCTGAATGACCTCGGGCACCGGAGCAATGGCAGCATCAAAGTCGAAGTCAGGATTGATGTTCTGGAGATGGCTGAAAACACGGGAAAACACGCGCCCAAGGAGGCCTCGGCTCTTCTCCTCGACAAGCTTGCAGGCCCTCATGGCCCGGTTCTCCAGGCGTGTCACGACGTCAGTAAAGAAGCGGAGGTGGCCGGCATAGTCTTCTGCGTGGGGATGAGGGGCGTGCTCATCACAAATGGTGCCCAGTGCCTGGTTGCCCTCGTCCTGAGGTCCCGGAGCATAGGGATGTGCTCGCGCAGCAGCGTCTGTCGGCGGATCGCCTCCTCCCTGCTCTGCTGCGCAAGGGACTCGGCGGTGGTAACTCGCTGCTGAAGAGGGAGCAGCTTGGCACAGGCGGAGGCCAGCTCGGCCTGCACGGAAATCAGGGCGGCTGCAGCGGCCTTCTCACGCTGCTCCGCCTCAGCCAACCTTGGCCTGAGGGCGCCGGACCGGCCCTCAGCTTCGGCTACCGCGAGCTTCAGCTTCAGGTCATACCTGTTGGCAAGGTCAGCACGAGCCTCGGCCACCCTGCGGTCAATCTCCTCCTGGGACCTGTCCTCGCGCGCGCTGGTAGCGTCCTCCGCTTGGGCAACCTGGCGTTCCCTCGTCTCCAACCTCTCAAGTTCAAGACTGCGCTCCGTGGCCTCCAGCATCAGCGCTTCCTCGCGCCTCAGGACCTCCTCCTCGTCGGACGGTGCCCCCTTCATCGATGCCAAGGAAGCTCTGCGCACCTCCACTTGCTGCTCCAGGGAGGCGTTCAGGGCCTGGAGCTCCTGCCTGTGCTTCTTGGCGGTCTCGCAGTGGTGGTCTGCCACCCCGGCCTCCTCCAAGGCCTGGGCGCTGGCCTCGCGCGAGGTTGCCAGGGTTGCCTCGGCCTCCGCGTTGGCACGCTCACGCTGGAGGCGCCCAAGGTTAATGGCCGCCTTCAGTTGGCGCCATTCGTCCACCAGTCGGAGGCCCTCGGTTTCAAGACGAGCGTCAACGTCCACAAGTTCTTCCCCAAGCCGGCTCAGCGCGCCCATCGCCTCTCGGAAGAGCTCGTGACGGACGGCACCCCGCTTGCGCGCAAGCTTGAGCGCGCGACCAAGTCCGTCCTCCACAGCAGGGGTTGTCGATGGAATCCGAAGTGGCTCGCTCCCTCCCAGCAGGGGGCTGGAGGCCGGCGCCTTCCCAGTCGCCGTTCGGGCCTCGGCAAAGGCCCGGAGGAGTGGAGGCTCGTTGCTCGAAGAAGAAGCCAGGACCGAGGTTATCCAGCCACCGTTTATAACCAGGGGAGGAGCCCTTGGCACACCTTCCGTGCCCTAGACCGGACAATGAAGGAAGGGCGGCAGGAGCGCGGGATCAAGGCGCTAGGCCGGCATGCCCATCTCTCCCGCCGACCTCGCGCCGATCGCGGTGGGTTGGCGTGAGGCCCTTAGAGTCAACGGAGGACTCGAGGTAGGAGGAGGTTGCTCTTCGGGAGATTTCGTTACTCTGGCGGAAGGGGGCCTGAGAAACCACGGTCAGGAGGGAAGACGGCACCCAAGAAATTACAAAGACAAGGTACTCACTCGTCCATGGCAATGTACTTCCTCTGCTTCAATGGCTGGAAGGTATCACCGCTGCAGCTTGGAGACCCCTTCCTCTTGTGAAGCGCATCGAAGTCCAGTCGGAGCCGGCCGAAGCCTTGGGTGTGGTCACAAGCGCTAGGCACAGCTGGTGAGGCTCCTGAGGGGGCGACCTCGGGAACGCTGGGCTGCGGGGAGCCCTCGGGCTCCGCTTCGTGGCGACCTGTCGGGGCTTTGGGGGCTCCGGCCTCAGGAGCAGTGGATCGTGTAGCCCCCTCGACCGTTTCCGCAGGACGGAGGTCACGAGCCCCAGGAGATGGCGCCTCGGGAGCCTTGAGCGGCGTCGGCACAGCAACAGTCGCGTCTCCAGCACTCGACAACGCTCGCCCCCCTGCGCCCACTCTTGGGGTGAGCTCCGCGCTGGTGGCAAGCAGGGGAACCACAGAGACAGGGTTCTCGCGAGGCCCTTCAAGACCGGCCGGACGTAGTCCCCACTCGTCGAACGTGGGCATCTGCTTCGCGAACTGCTCCCTGTTCGAATAGCAGTACAAGAGACAACCCTCCTCCGGCATGTCGCCTGGTGATGGGTCTCCGTCAGGACCTCGAGCACCATTCGTCACGCCTCAAGAGGAAGCCCGGACTCGTGAAGCCTCATACGGTCCTTGCTGCCGAATAAGGCCCACATCGGTTGAGAATGGCGCTGGAGCAGAGCGACGCGGCGCCGGATGAACTCCTTCACCACCATGGGAGCAGTCACGCCAAGATCCTTCAGCCTCTTCAACCGGAGCCAGACGAAGGCAAGGCGTGGGTCAGCGAGCCTCTCGTGGCCCCAACCGAAGCTGGGAATGGCGGCTGCCGACGGAGGCGAGAGCAGGGGGCTGAGCACGCCGACATCCACAAACACCCACCGCGTCCGGAACCCGCTCGCGGACGGCGGGAGCTCAAAGTCAATCCCCGAGCCGGCCGTCGCGGCCATGGCCTGGAAGCTCAGGCATCCCGAGCATTACCGAGGATCGGTCAGGTGAAGCGAGAAGAAATGGCGAAGCAGGGCCAGGGAAGGAGCAATGCCCACCATGGCCTCGCAGACGAAGGCGAAGACGGCAAGAAGGGCGACGGATTGGGGATCTAACTGCAGCATATGGATCTGATAATGGGAAGGCATAATGTTGAAGAAGCTGGGGAAAGGAGGAATCAGGCCGGCCAACAGGGCGTCAATGAGGAAGTGGACCTCGGCGGCTGTCCTATCAACAGAGGCACGGGATGCCGGCCAGGCCACCGTCTCCCCCCATTCGTTGAAGCCGCCGGCAAGTGCTGGGCGGACCTTGTCCATGGCTTCCTGGTTGAGCACCACCGACTGCCCAACAGCAGGTTCAATGGCTGGAGGTGGTTCAGCCGAGGACTGGGACTTCTTCTTCCCCTTCTCCGTTCGACTCGGCGCTATGGCGACGGAGAGGGCAGGGCTCAGGTCGGATTGGAAGAGGAGGTTGTTGTTTCGGGAAGGCGGAAGAGTGGGGGAGTGCGTCCCCAGCAATGGGGGAATAACTGTGTAGGTCGCGGTGGCCGCCTAGCCAGGCGGATATCAAGGCTGCGTGGGGAAGCGGGGAATCCCACGTCCCATCAGTCGCCACGCATCAATCAAGGCCGCAGGCGGTTGGGGCCTGCAGCGCTTCGCACTTGTCCCTTGGCTTTGCCTCGAAGCCAAGTCCGAGCGCGCCTTGGGCCCAGGGGCTACTGTCGGTGTTCTGGGAATGGGGGTCCCCAGACTTCCCTGCCTGTGGCCACGGCGTGGCTCCACCAGTGGACCTCACGGCCCACCTTCACTAGCAAACACTCAAGACCCTCGCGAGGGGCCAAGCCTCGCGAGGGGGATGACACAAGACCTCCTCAGGGGCAGCCTCCCAAGGCCGGCTCGCGAGGAGCGGAGAGATCAAGGCAAGGGGCACCTCACAATGTTCCCGTGACGTGAGCCATGATGACCAAGGTCAGGCTGGCGCCAGGCGGGCACCAGCAGGCGCAGAGTACCCATTTCCTCTTTAGTGCTAAAGGAGCAAGCGCAGGCGAGGAGTCCCGAGGCCTCAGGCAAAGGTTTCCATATCGGTGCAGCGAGACTAAGACCAGCAGGACGGCAGGACGGAGGTCATCGCGGAGCCCACGACGGCGTCAACACCAGAGCCTTTGGCAGGCGTAGACCACCTTTTGTCAGGATAACTTGTACTAGTTGCCCCCCTTCAAATTGGCCGTTGTGGGATCCCTTCCCGCCTCATATTTGGGAAGAGGACCCGGGCCTCTATAAATAGGACTAGCCACCACCATAGGAGGCAACGGATCTGGGATTAGAGCCATTCCATCCTTAGCCACCACCAAAGCTCACCGAGCACAAGAACACCTCTCCTCAGGAGGCTGTTCTTCCCTTGTACTTGTTCATCCTCATCCTACAAGGCAATCCACCACACCACACTGGAGTAGGGTATTACACCACATCGGTGGCCCGAGCCAGTATAAACTCTTGTGTCCCTGGTTCTTCGGGTTCGACGTGCTGAGCTTTGAGATTGTGGTGGGCGAGCGAGCTAGGGCAAGGGAGAGATCTTCGTGCGCACCCCAGAGTTCGAACCTTAAGGGTTTTGCCGGAACCCGTAATCCGACAATGCCTACTTCCACTCATGCTGCTGTGCGTGGCCAGAGCTCACGGTACTACCGCGCCCATGGCGCGGTACTACCGTGTAGGGCGCGGATGTAAAAATTACATCCACTCCTACAACCGCTCGAGCAGCTGAGCCTGGCCTGAGGCCACGGTACTACCACTCCCAAGGAGCGGTACTACCGTGAGCACCTGCGGTACTACCGCGTCTGAGGCCGATACTACCGCAAGGGCCTGCGGTACTACCGCCCCGAAGAGCAATACTACCGCATGCCCCAGTTCAGCAACACTAGAGTCCTTCATTTTGCAGAGACACGGAGAAACGGAGGATGCCCCAAAGTGCCAAAGGAAAGGTGGTGCAAAAAGGAACAGACGTGTACGTGTTGATTCCACCCAAACCTTTCCAACGCGGACCCCCTCTTAATAGTACGGCTTTCCTACGACTCAAATCCACCGAAAAGAAACTAGAGAAACGACGTCTTCAATAGTCTTCGAGGGGCACCAAATCTTCTTGTGCCTAATCATGATATGTCTGAAATGCTCAATGCACACGATTAGTCCGCAAATGCATTGTCATCAATCATCAAAACCATTAAGGGATAAATATGCCCTTACAATCTCCCCCTTTTTGGTGGATTGATGACAATACGGGATTTGCACATGATATAAAATAGAACATAGGCAAACCCCACATCTATAAAATATAGACGGGCTCCCCGTAGATGTGTGCTTTCTAGAGAAATGCTTTGGACTGCACGGCACACATACTAGGATCAACACTCCCCCTATATTTTATAGACAAGGCATATCTTGCAACAATATAGCTAACACTAAGCACGGAGGCAAGATAATAACTATGAGCATAAAGTAAAGGGCACAGGATAGCATAGGCACATGGGCTACTAAGTACGAAAGACAATAAGGTACGCTAGAGTGCATATGTCTTACACCATATGAAAGAGAACCTGGTCTCACAAGCACAAATCAAACCAAAGCAAACGAGGTCCAACTGAACGAAAGCAAAGCAACAAAGCGAAACAACACGACACACGAAACACAAATCCTACACTCTCTCCCCCTTTGGCATCGAGACACCAAAAAGGCAGAGGGGACACCTACGACACAAGTGGTGGCTCAAGCTGAAGCGATCACTCGTCACGCTCCTCGTCGGACTCGGCAGTGGGGATGGGCTCCTCCTCAGATTCAGTCCACCGGTAGCCCTGCTTCGTCATCCATTCTGCCTCTGGCGTGATGTGCTTCTCGGACCCGCTGGATATCTCCTTGCCAAACGTCCTCAAGATCCTCTTGTCGCGGCGGCGACTCTCCTTGGAAGCAACATGGGTCCGGTACTGGCCCTTGGCCTGCATACAGAACAGAGCCTTCATCTTGTTCTTCAGCTTCTTAGCCCAGGAAGGCTCAGAAGAGGGAGGAGCATATCCAGCAGAGCTGTCCTCATCCGCTTCCTCCTCCTCAATCTCATCCTTGTCCACGTCCATTTGAGCAGCCTCTGCCTCAGCACGGGTAGTTGTCGGCATTCTGGGAACGGGGGTCCCCAGACTTGCCTGCCTGCGGCCCACGGCGTGGCTCTGCGCGTGGGCCCGTACGGCCCATCTTCATTAACAAGGCATTCAAGACCCTCGCGAGGGGCCAAGCCTCGCGAGGCGGACGACACAAGACCTCCTCAGGAGCAGCCTCACCAGGTTGGCTCATGAGGGGCGGAGAGATCAAGGCGAGGCAAACCTCACGAGGTTCTCGTGACGTGAGCCATGACGATCAAGATCAGGCGGGCGCCAGCACGCGCAGTGTCCTTGTTTCCCCTTTGGTGCTAAGGAAGCGAGCGCAGGTGCGGAGTACCAAGGCGTCAAGCAAAGGTTTCCATATCGGTGCAATGAGACCAAGACCAGCAGGACGGCAAGATGGAGGTCACCATGGAGCCCAAGGCGGCGTCACCACCAAAGCCTTTTGCAGGCGAAGACCGCTTTTGTTAGGGTATTACACCACAACGGTGGCCCGAACCAGTATAAACCCTGTGTCCCTTGTGTTGCGAGTTCGTCGAGCTCGATCGTGAGATCTTAGCAAGCTAGGACGTGGATCGGTAGGGGGAGAACTTCGCGCGCACCCCAGAGTGCGAACCTTAAGGGTTTTGCCGGAACCCGTGATCCGACATTTGGCGCGCCAGGTAGTGGGGCTCCGTAGCTTTCCTTCCGTCGATCTGTGCTCCGTCGCCGCCACGCTCCGCCCGCATGGCAGGCGTCTCACTCCCGGCTCTGATGGCAGGCGCTGACGACGGGGCCAGGGGGCTCCGAGCCCTAGCCCCCGCCTTGCGGCAGGTGCGATGGCCGCCCAAGTTCAAGCCGGAGATGCCACCGCGCTACGACGGCGCGACGGACCCGTCAGCTTTCCTGCTGGCATACGAAGAGGCCGTCTTCGAGGCCGGAGGGGACGACAAGGTCATGGCCAACTGGCTTCCCATGGCCCTCGCTGGCGAGCCGCGCGCCTGGGTGCTCAACCTCCCCGGATCCACGGTGGCATCTTGGGAGGAGCTGCGCGGTCTCTTCACAACGCGTTACGCGGCGCCGGCGCACCACGCGGTCGCGGCCCTACTAGGCGGCTCTCAAGCACCGCCTTCGGATTGCCATATCAAGCTATTCCTTCGCCAGATCGGCGCTGCTTCCAAGCGCTCGGGGGCTCCGCCGGGCTGGGTTGCGCCCGAAGCCGACCTCACCTTCGACTCAGAAGACCACCCCGTCACCACTTCCGGCTCGGGCGCGCTCCCAGTGCTCTGCACGCCCACCATCTGCAACGTGGCCGTCACCAAGACCCTCATCACAGCAGCGCCGACCTCAACGTGCTCTCTGTGGAGGCCTTCAGCCTTCTTCATGTGCCGCTCGATCAGCTCAGCCTCAGCAAGCCCTTCTCAGGAGTTGGCGGCGGCGCCGCCCACTCCCTGGGGCAGATCCGCCTCCCCGTCACCTTTGGCACGTGCGACAACTACCGCACCTAGCTGGTCGACTTCGACATCGCCTGCATCGGCCTCCCGTACAACGCCATCCTCGGGTACCCAGCACTGGCCCAGTTCATGGCAGCAACCCATCCGGCCTACAACCTCATGAAGATGCCTGGAAGCAAGGGCGCCCTCACCATCAAGGGGGACGCCAAGGAGGCCCTGGCAGTGCTCAAGCTTGCGTTCAAGACCGCCACGGCGGTGCAGCCCGTCGACGCAGGCACCTCCGAGCCCAAGGGAGCCGCACCAACCAAGAAGAAGCAACTGTTCACCCAGGACAAGGCGGAAACCAAGCAGGTGCCGGTCGATGAGGACGGGACCTCAGGAGCCACCTTTACCATAGGTGCCGGCCTCGACCCAAGCCAAGAGGAAGCATTGGTGAAGTTCTTGCGCGCAAACAAGGAAATATTCGCATGGGAACCCAAGCAGCTGGTGGGGGTCCCGAGAGAGGTGATTCAGCATCACTTAAGGGTGTGCCCCAATGTATGCCCTATGAAGCAGCGGGCGAGGCGGCAGTCCGCGGAGAAGCAGGCCTTCATCGTCCAAGAAACCCGCAAGTTGGAGGCGGCGGGTGCCATTCGCGAGGTGCAGTACCCCGAATGGCTGGCAAACCCCATCGTTGTGCCGAAGAAAGGCGGGAAGGAGCGAATGTGCGTCGACTTCACCAACCTCAACAAGGCCTGCCCCCAAGATCTGTTCCCGCTTCCACGCATTGACCAGATCGTCGACTCCACCGCCGAGTGCGACCTGCTGTGCTTCCTGGATGTGTTCTCAGGGTATCACCAGATCAAGATGGCGGTGGAATATGTAGAGAAGACAGCCTTCCTGACCCCCTGCGGCGTGTACTGCTACACTTGCATGCCTTGTGGACCGCGCAACGCGGGCGTGACCTTTCAGCGGTTGATGCATATCGCCTTAGGGCGATAGCTCGGGAGAAACGCGGAGGCCTACGTCGACGACATCGTGGTGAAGTCTCGGGAGGCCCGAACCTTGATCCAAGATCTGGAGGAGACTTTCGCGAGCCTGCGCCAGGTGAACTTGCGACTTAACCGGGAGAAGTGTGTGTTTGGTGTCCCTTCGGGCAAGCTGCTGGGTTTCCTCGTGTCCCATAGAGGGATCGAGGCGAACCCAAAGAAGATCAAGGCCATTGAAGACATGAGCCCACCGCAAACCCTCAAGGAAATGCAGAAGCTGGCCGGTCGGGTAACTGCGTTGGGGCGCTTCATCTCCAAGCTGGGAGAGCGCACCCTACCCTTCTTCAAGCCGATGAAAAAGAAGGGCCCGTTCGAGTGGACCCCGGAGGCAGACCAAGCTTTTCAAGACCTCAAGAGATACCTGACCAGCCCTCCAGTGATGGTAGCGCCACGACCTCTCGAGCCCCTGGTGCTTTATCTTGCCGCCACCCCGTACTCCGCCAGCGCGGCTCTGGTGGTGGTTCGGGAAGAGCACCAGGCCAAAGGCGCGTCGCGCCAAGCCATGCCGCCAGCTGAGCCGACGCAAGATCAGGAAGGCGCCGCAAGAACCGCAGCAGCGTCGACAAAGGACCAAGCTCGGCAGGGCGGTGCCGCCAAGGTCCCGACAAGCGATCAAGCGTGGGGGGTTCTGCTACCTCAAGAGACACCCCAACTCCCGCAAGACACGAGCCTCACCAACGCGCCTGCTCTCATCGAGCACCCGGTGTATTTCATCAGCACGGTGCTACGGGACGCAAGGGCACGATATCCCATGCCTCATAAGCTCTTGCTCGCGCTCCTAGTGGCCTCGGGGAAGTTGCGGCACTACTTCCAGGGTCACCCCATCAAGGTCGTTTCAGCCTACCCATTGGAGAGGGTGCTCAGGAGCCCCAACTCTGCCAGAAGGGTCGCTGAGTGGAACATCGAGTTGCAGGCGTTCCAGTTGGAGTTCAGCACTACCAGGGTCATCAAGGGAGCTGCACTCGCTGATTTCGTGGCGGAATGGACGGATGCCCCAACGCTTGAAGAAGGCGAAGACCGGTCCACCTCGCCGGGGAGTGAGGCGCCAGACGGCTGGGTCATGTATTTCGATGGCGCCTTCGCGCACCAGGGCGCGGGGGCTGAAGCAGTACTCATCTCGCCCACTCAGAACAAGCTCTACTACGCTGTGCAGCCCTGCTTTCAGAAGGGGAGAAGGTCTCCAACAACATTGCAGAATATGAAGGCCTCATAGCTGGCCTGAAGGCTGCGGCAGCTCTGGGGGTGAAGCGCCTCACCGTTAGGGGCGAATCGCAGCTCCTCGTCAACTTCTCCAACAAGGTATACGAGCCGAAGGACGAGCACATGGAGGCGTACCTCGCGGAGGTGCGCAAGATGGAGAAGCAGTTCCTGGGCCTGCAGTTGTAGCACGTGCCCCGTGGCACCAACAAAGAAGCTGACGACATCGCTAGAAGGGCGTCCAGGCGGCAGCCCCAAGAGCATGGCGTCTTCGAGAAGTGGCTCTTCAAGCCATCAGCGACACCACCACTTTCGAGAACAGCTCAGCCTCGGGAGGAGCTCCCGCAGCCGCCTGCCACAGGAGCCCCAGCCTGTGGCCCGACCTCAGGAGCGCGCCTGCTCTTGGCGCTCGAGCCCCAAGAGGGATGTTGGACCAAGGAATTCAAGGAATACCCGATGCAAGGGGCGCTGCCGGAGAAGGAGGAGGATGCAGAGCGCGTGGCCCGGCAAGCCACGGCATACTGCATCCGAGACGGTGAGTTGTACAGGAAGCGACCAAATGACGTTTGATAAGCACATTTCATATACATCTTTTGGCACTTAAATATGCGGTTTATTGAGATATGACCATCAATTCTTGCTGTGAAATATTGAATATTTGCATGAAAATCATATAAAGAATTATTTACAAGTCATTTGTTTCTTTTGCAGAAAAGTGCGCAAAGGCACTATAAACTTCCAAGATCTGGACTAGGTGGCTAAGAGAATTAGTCAAGTGAAAAGAAGAGAAGGAAGAATGGACTTGTGTGTGATGATAAGAAGTAACCAGAGGGGCTAGCCAAAGAAGAGAGGGACCAACTTGGGAAGAAAGAAGAGAAGTAGGAGGGCAAAATTGCAAAGTGGCAGATCAGATCGTGAGGGATCAAAATCCCTAGCACAGCCACCGATCCCCTTCGGGCCTGGCATATCTCCATCTCTCTCTCCCGATCCCCTTCTCCACCCACCGGCCGCCGCCGCGGCCAGGCCGGCGTGGCGGCGCGCCATCCATCCAGCCACCACTCCATCATCCACTCCCTCTCCACCACCCGCCGCTGCCAGCGCCGCATCACCACCTCGAACCACCGCGCCATCCATCACCATCTCCAGCACCGCCGCCGCACACCATCCATCACCATATCCAGCGCCACCACACCATCCTCCACTCCTCCTACTGCTACCCTCTTCTTCCTCACCTCCGTTGTTGCTCCCCTGAACCCGAACTCCTTCTCCATCTCCAAACTGCATGCTTCGCCTCTGCTGAAGCTTTCTCTGAACCCCCCTGCTGCTTCTCTCTTCTCCATGCCCCCGCTGCTGCTTCTTCTTTCTCTAACCACCTGCTGCTGAATCTCTCTCCCTCTCCTAGCGCCTGCTGCTGTTTCTCTTCCCCCCTACGCCTCACTTGCTACTGCTCCTCCTCCTAATCCTCTCATGGTGCCTCAACCTGCTGCTTCTCCAAGCTCCGTTGCTGCTCCTCACTTGTGCCAGCTGCTCCTGTTCCCTACGCCTCTGCTACTGGTTCTTGCTTCTCTTCTGAACCTGAAGCTCTCTCTCTCTCTCTCTCTCTCTCTCTCTCTCTCTCTCTCTCAAACTGCTGTAAACTTTAGAAGTGTAATGTTCAGAATTTTGTAATGTTCAGGGTTGTGTAATGTTCAGACTTGACAAGTTGTAGCAACTTGTTATTTGTTCAGTTTAGTACCTGTATAATAAAGTACTTGTTATGTTGGATCTGACTAGTTGAGGCCTTGTTAATTTGGGAGATAATTGATCTATTAGAATGTGCTTCTGTGTATTACTATTCTGCTAGCATATGAATGTGTTCATCCCTGTATATTTGTTCCTTATTGCAGAAATGTATTCAGTCATCCATGTATTAGCTCCAGTACATGTGCTACATAAATATTTGTGTGTTTGTGATGAAAAATCTATCTTCTGTCCTATATTCACGTCTCTTCTCTCTGTTACATGTTAGATAAACTTGTGTTCTAGTATTGTTGTTTCCCATTTGGTCATATTTGTACGCTTGTGTCAGTGTCTACTTTCTCAAGTAAAACGATAATACCAAAAAGACTGAGAGTATAATCTGAATCTTCCTTTGCTTCTTTTCGTTTACTTTGTCGCCGACTTTCCGAAACGATCTTAGATACTTTAGGTTTATTTTCCCAGTAATCGTCACTTAAATTGTCTAGCCTAGCTTTAGCCGAGCATCATTGCTGATCGTCTAGTCCCTGTGGAATACCTGATGCAAGGGGCGTTGCCGGAGAAGGAGGAGGATGCAGAGCGCGTGGCCCGGCAAGCCACGGCATACTGCATCCGAGACGGTGAGTTGTACAGGAAGCGACCAAATGACGTTTCACTGTGTTGCATCTCTAGAGACCAAGGGAAGGAGTTGCTATCTGACATACACGGAGGGGACTGCGGGCACCACTCGTCATCACGGACCCTCGTCGGCAAGGCATTCCGCAGCGGATTCTACTGGCCCACGACGCTCAACGACGCAGCCGAGCTGGTGAAGTCTTGTGAAGCCTGTCGGTTCCACGCCAAGCAGATCCATCAGCTGGCTCAGGGCCTCCAGATCATCCCACTCACATGGCCGTTCGCGGTCTGGGGGCTGGATATCTTGGGCCCATTCCCTCGAGCGCCTGGGGGCTACCGCTACCTCTACGTTGCCATTGACAACTTCACCAAGTGGGCGGAGATGGAAGCCGTCCGCACCATCCCAGCTGGTTTCGTGGTCAAGTTTATCAAGGGTCTCGTGAGCCGCTTCGGGGTCCCCAACCGCATCATCACTGATAACGGTTCGTAGTTCACTAGTAATCTCTTCAAAACATAATGTGCTAACCTTGGAACGCAGACCTGCTACGCTTCGGTGGCGCACCCCAGGAGCAATGGTTAGGCCGAACGCGCCAACGCGAAGGTCCTGAGAGGCCTCAAGACTAGGACTTTCAAGAAGCTGGAGGCCTGCGGCAGGGGCTGGTACGAGGAGCTCCAGTCCGTGTTGTGGTCCATCCGCACCATCGCCACCAAGCCGACGGGCGAGGACCCCGTTCTTCCTCGTCTACGGGGCAGAAGTAGTCCTCCCTCACGAGGTCAAGCATCGCTCCGCACGGGTCCTGGCGTTTGATGAAATGCAACAGGACGCCACGCGGGGGATGGACCTTGTGCTGGGGGAGGAACGCCGCCGCGAAGCTGCGCTATGGGCGGCAAGGTATCAGCAGGCGCTGCGGCGATACCACTGCCGCAACATTCGCTCCAGGATGCTCGAGGCGGGCGACCTCGTCCTGAGGCGGGTCCTCTCCAGGGAGGGGCTGCACAAGCTCTCACCCATGTGGGAGGGCCCGTTCAGGGTCGTCCATGTCTTCAGGCCTGGCGCCGCGCGCCTGGAAACGCAGGACGGGGTGCCCATCCAGAACGCCTGGAACATCCAGCACCTCCGGAAGTTCTACCGATGAAGCAAGGCCCAATGCCTGTGAAGAAAGGCCCAGTGCCTGTGAAGATCGCCGCCCGTGACACTCACGTGTAATAATGAGTGGGGTTGTACACGCCCCGGAGCTCGGGCCTCGGGGGCTCCCTCCCACGTCTTAGTGGCAACACTTAGCTCCGCGCTGGTGAGAAGACTTGAAGACTAGACTAGGTGCCGGACGCGGCTTTTCATTTGCTTTCCGTAGTTGGCTCGCCTTCTTTTAATCGAAGTTTGCTTCTGGTGTTCCTTGCTGATTTGGTTCTGTCACCTTTTGCCGCTATTTCTGACTCTAGTTAGCCTGTGTTCTCTCTCTCGCATACCTCGCGAGGGGGCTAGGCAGGTGCCCTCGCGAGCGTTTTTCCTTCTCTCTGCCTTCCGTCTGCTTTCTCGTGAGGCACCCTCGCTCGAGCCCACAAGCTGGCGCATCTCTCCTAATCCGTGCCCCTCGGGTACCGCGATATGAAGCGCTGGGTCAAGGCTTGGGTGAACGATAAGTCTCCTAGCGAGCTTCCTAACGAATTTTTTGCAGTTCCTGAGCGACCACTAAGTCAAGACGGGCACGAGGAAACAAGTGCCTCGTGAAGAGGAGGCTACCCGAACGCGCCAAGCTAAGTTATCTCTGCACAAAATAACGACACAACACGGAAACAACAAACATAGCATAATGATTGAGGAATCATAGTTCGATACACGCCCCTCCAGGGCCCATACTGGTTTCATTTTTGATGTAGGAAGGAAAGGAAGAACGAAACAAAAGCGGCGCTTGCCCCTACAACGGTCCACGGGGGCAGGCCCTTGGCGACGTCCCGAGCTCAGCCGGACCCCTCACCCTCACATAGAGGGTCGTGTCACCGTCATACTTGAAGTGGAGGGTGCACCGCCTGCCCAGGCCGCGCGCGCGGGCAAACGTCTGCCAACCGCGAGCCAGGGCTATGTTTCCCGCGGCGGAGACCTCGACCATGTCCCAAGAAGCCCTGCTGCAGCAACCGTCCGCCTGCAGCCAGAACCCGCCTGGGCCAGAGGCTGGTAGCTCGTCGACGAAGAAACGCGGAAGTTGAAGCCAGTTGCTGGCCGGGTTCTCCGACCAGACAACGAACTCCGGCAGCACCTCTGCCGAGTGGAAGCGCGGCCGGGGAGGCCGCGCAACCACGGCGCGTCTCCCTTCATCGACGGGGCTGCCGAGACCGGAGCGACCCCTGCCACGCGCAGCGGCGCCACCCCGGGAGCGGGGGGGCCACGGCGGGGGTCGCGGTGTGCTTACGGGGACGGCCGCATCCGCGCTTGGGCACAGGGGAGCCGGGCCCCTCGCGGGGGGCCTTCCCCTTCTCCGCGGCAGAGAACCTCTTCGACGGCGCCATTGCTACCAGCAGAGGAGCAAGGAGGAAGAAGCAAGCGGACTGGGAAGAGATGGACGACGGGGGCTCTGCCCCCTCCCCATTTATAGCAAGAGAAGGCCAACCAGCGCCTCCCACGATCACAGGCAATGATGGTTTTCCCTTGCATGACGCAGGGACTTGTCAAGTCGGGCAGTTGCCGAGGCAGCGTGGGGAAGCGGAGACGCCCACGTCCAATCAACCGCCACGCGTCGACCAGGGCCGTAGGCTATTGGGGCCCGCGGCGCTCCGCACTTGACCTTTAGCTTCGCCTCGAAGCCAAGCCCGAGCGCGCCTTGAGCCCGGGGGCTACTGTCGGCGTTCTGGGAATGGGGGTCCCCAGACTTGCCTGCCTGCGGCCCACGGCGTGGCTCTGCGCGTGGGCCCGTACGACCCATCTTCATTAACAAGGCATTCAAGACCCTCGCGAGGGGCCAAGCCTCGCGAGGCGGACGACACAAGACCTCCTCAGGAGCAGCGTCACCAGGTTGGCTCGCGAGGGGCGGAGAGATCAAGGCGAGGCAAACCTCGCGAGGTTCTTGTGACGTGAGCCATGACGATCAAGATCAGGCGGGCGCCAGCACGCGCAGTGTCCTTGTTTCCCCTTTGGTGCTAAGGAAGCGAGCGCAGGCGCGGAGTACCGAGGCGTCAAGCAAAGGTTTCCATATCGGTGCAACGAGACCAAGACCAGCAAGACGGCAAGACGGAGGTCACCATGGAGCCCAAGGCGGCGTCACCACCAGAGCCTTTTGCAGGCGAAGACCGCTTTTGTCAGGATAAGCTGTACTAGCTGTCCCCTTTCAAATTGGCCGTTGTTGGCTCCCTTCCCGCTCAATATTTGGGGAGAGGACCAGGGCCTATATAAGTAGAACTAGCCACCACCGTAGGAGATAACTCATTCAGAGGCATCTCATCTGATCTTGAGTGATCCTCATCCACACAGAGAGCGCAAGAACACCTCAACCTCAGGAGGCTGTTCTTCCCCTTGTACTGTTCATCATCGACCCAAGAGGCAATCCACCACCACCACACTGGAGTAGGGTATTACACCACAACGGTGGCCCGAACCAGTATAAACCCTGTGTCCCTTGTGTTGCGAGTTCGTCGAGCTCGTCCGTGAGATCTTAGCAAGCTAGGACGTGGATCGGTAGGGGGAGAACTTCGCGCGCACCCCAGAGTTTGAACCTTAAGGGTTTTGCCGGAACCCGTGATCCGACAGTAGTGGTGTTAGCCCACTGAGGCTTGATGCGGAGCTTGACGGGCTCGTGACAAATCCAGTCGGGGGCAACAAACTCATCATCGGGATAGAGCTTCTCCCAAGTCTTCGTGGTCAAGAGAAATAGGTAAGGTCCATAGATGGGAACCTTACGGGTGAACATAGCAAACCGGAGCTCACACCACATGATTTGTGAGACATCAAGTGGTTACGTCTGGGCATGACGCGCCTCCTCACAAATGAGCATCATATCCACGAGATAGGCATGCACCTTATCCTTGTTACCAATGCGCGGAAAGAGGGAGTTGCGGAAGATCCGATGCATGATGTCAAGGAATGAGATCAGCACTGTCGGCGTTCTGGGAACGAGGGTCCCCAGACTTGCCTGCTTGCGGCCCATGGCGTGGCTCTGCAAGTGGGCCCGTACGGCCCATCTTCACCAACAAGCGTTCAAGACCCTCGCGAGGGGCCAAGCCTCACGAGGCGGACGACACAAGACCTCCTCAGGGGCGGCCTCACCAGGTCGGCTCGCGAGGGGCGAAGAGATCAAGGCAAGGCAAACCTCGCGAGGTTCCCGTGACGTGAGCCATGACGACCGAGACCAGGCGGGCGCCAGCGCGCACAGTGTCCTTCTTTCCTCTTTGGTGCTAAGGAGGCAAGCGCAGGCGCGGAGTACCGAGGCGTCAAGCAAAGGTTTCCATATCAGTGCAACGAGACCAAGACCAGCAGGACGGCAAGACGGAGGTCACCATGGAGCCCAAGGCGGCATCACCACCAGAGCCCTTGGCAGGCGAAGACTACTTTTGTCAGGATAAGCTATACTAGCTGTCCCCTTTCAAATTGGCCGTTGTTGGCTCCCTTCCCACTCAATATTTGGGAAGAGGACCAGGGCCTCTATAAATAGGGCTAGCCACCATAGTAGGAGGCAACTGGTCTTGATCTCATCTTGAGTAATCCTCACCCGCACACAGAGCACAAGAACACCTCAACCTCAGGAGGCTGTTCTTCCCCTTATAACTGTTCATCCTCAGCCCGAGAGGCAATCCACCACCACCACACTGGAGTAGGGTATTACACCACAACGGTGGCCCGAACCAGTATAAATCTTGTGTTCTTTGTGTTGCGAGTTCGTCGAGTTAGCCCTTGAGATCTTAGCAAAGCTAGGACGTGGATCGGTAGGGGGAGATCTTCTCGCGCACCCCAGAGTTCGAACCTTAAGGGTTTTGCCGGAACCCGAGATCCGATATTTGGCGCGCCAACTAGGGGTGCGCCGAAGCTTCCCTTCCGTTGCTCTGCGTCCCGTTGCTTCATTGTCTCCATGGCGGACGCACGCTGCGCTCGCGCTGAGCGCCGGGCTGCCCTCGCCGCTCGTGTTGCTCAGACGGCTCCCGTCGGTGGGCCACCCCGTCGTTCTCCGTCGCCTGCCGCCAACGCCACCATCGGCTCGGCGGAGAACGAGCAGCAAGCATCCTCGCTGCACCCCTCGGTGCGGCGGGACGGCCGCACCGCCACTCCATCGTTGACCCCGGCCGGTTCCTCATCCCACGCTCGTCACGCTCCCGTGGACGCGCAGGCCGCTCTGTGCATGGCGCGCGAGCTCCTGCGCTACCGCCCCGTCGATGACCTCTACGAGGACTGGCTTGACCGCATCGCCGAGCTTGTTAGCGTCGCAGGGGGCTCCCCTGCGCCGCCCCTCTCGCTGCCTCGCCCTCCACCAGCTGCGGGCGGCGTGGCCCATGGAGCGCCTCCACCACCTCTGCCCCAAGACAGAGTCTTGGCGCCAAGGCGCACGGCCCCATGGCGCGACCTGCCGCGTCTGGCACCCGCGCAAGAAGAGAGAAGCTGCCAAGAAGTCCCTCGCCCGCAAGAGAACGCTCCATCGCTTCCCGCACCGCCACGCCAGGATCGCTTGCTGCGGCAGGGCCCCGCGCCGCTTGCCGTGGTGGCGCGCGGGCGCCAAGACCACGCTTCGCCTCCAAGACGGGCCCCGGTGACCACGGCCGGCTGCCGCGCCTTCACCCCCGAGCTGCGTAGCGTCGCCTGGCCGGGCAAGTTCAAGCCAGACCTGCCTCTGCGCTACGACGGCACCCCCGACCCCGCGGAGTTCCTGCAGCTCTACGAGCTAAGCATCGAGGCGGCCAACGGCGATGAGAAAGTCATGGCGAACTGGTTCCCCATGGCTCTGAGGGACGGTGCTCGTTCGTGGCTCCTGAACCTGCCACCAGGCATGATCTCCTCCTGGGACGAGATGTGCGACCGCTTCGTCGCCAACTTCCAGGGCACTCGTGACCGCCCACCGGCCGTGGGTGACCTACGCCGCGTCAAGCAACAACCAGGAGAGACCCTCCAGAAGTACATCCAGCGCTTCAACAACGTTCGCCTCAAGATCCCCAAGGTGACGGACGAGGCCATCATCTCCGTGTTCTCTGATGGCGTCCGCGACGTCAAGATGAAGGAGGAGCTCGCCATCCACGAGGAGCTGTGCACGTCTCTGGAGCTGTTCAACCTGGCGACCAAGTGCGCAAGAGCTGAGGAGGGGCGCCTCTCCCTCCTCGAGCTCCCGGCTGCGGACCCGGCGGAGAAGAAAGCCAAGGCCAAGGACGTAAAGTGCAAGGGAGCAGCCGTGATCGCGGCGGAGCCAGACACCAAGCGCGGCAAGGACCAGCCCGAGTCATCCAAGGGCAGCCGACCGTTCTGCGCCTTCCACAACCTGCATACCCACAACACCAGCGACTGTCAAGAGCTCAGAGCCATTCGAGAAGGACGCTTCGGTCAACGCCCCGAGCGCAACGACCGGGGTTACGACCGAGGAGGAGGACGTGGTGGCGGACGCTGGGATGACCATGGCCCGCGCCAGGAGTGGCGTGACCGGCCTCGTGAGGGCCGCTGGCAGGATCAGCCTCGCGAGGACGCCTGGAGGGATCAGCCTCGTGAAGATCGTCCTCAGGGTAACGCCGGTCTTCCTCCACTACCGCCACCACCAAGAAGGAATGACGACCACCATCAAGACAAGGGGGCTGGGGGCTTCCAGGAGCCGCGTGCTATCGCCTGCATCTTGGGCGGAGCTCAGGCCCAGGCCTCTGTAACACCCCGCATGTAACTTGCCATATTTGTAAATCTGACTCTTGCCATTTCCGGCTATGTGTTATGTTTTTCCCTCCGTTGTCGGGTTTTGTTTTTCGTTTTGTATTTTGTCATGTCATGCATTTTCATATCATGTCATCATGTGCATTGCATTCGCATACATGTTCGTCTCATGCATCCGAGCATTTTCCCCGTTGTCCGTTTTCCAATCCGGCGCTCCTATCTCCTCCGGTGCACCCCTTTTGTTTTCTTTCGTGTGCGTGTGTCAAACTTTCTCGGAATGGACCTAGACTTGTCATGTGGTCTTATTATACCACCCGGAAACCACCGGTCAAGTTTCGTTCCATTCGGAGGTCGTTTGGCACTCCAACGGTTAACCGGGCATCCGCAAAGTCCATTTGGGTGTCCAGCAAAAACCCCCTCCAAAACCAGCCCAAAACCCACCAAACTCTCTTCCATGCTCTAGGTCGTTCGATCACGATCGTGTGGGCGAAAACCGCACCTCATTTGGAGTCTCCTAGCTCCCTCTACCTATTTATATGTGGGCATCCCGAATTACAAACGCAGTCTAAACCCTAGCCTTCCCTCCTCGCGCCACCGGACGAAGCCGCCGCCGCCCGGACATGTCCGCCGCCCTCAGCCGCCGCCCCCGAGCCCGTCC
>NC_057802.1:283958858-283967203 GCF_018294505.1 Triticum aestivum
GGCAACCCCGCCGCCCGTGCCACGGCGCGCCACCGCCCGTGCCCTCGCCGCCGGCCTCCCCTCCGGCTCGCCGCCTCCCTCCTCCGGCCGCTCCCCGCCGGAGCCCCTCTCCCTCCTTCCTCTCCGGTCGCCGCCCTCGCCGAGCTCCTGTACGCCGGCTCGATCGGGATCGAGATCTGGTAACTCCCCCGTTGACTTCTCCTCGCCCCTTTTTTTTCTCTAAGTCCTGGAATTCCTCAGCAAGTGCCCCTGTTCCCGATGCGATAACTTCTTAAATGTAGCTCCGATTCGCGCGTATAATATGTCAAATTGTTCGTCTCGTTATGCTCTTCATTTTGTTCAATTGCACCATGTTCATTAGAGGTCATCTTGATTCCCAAATCTTCGTTGGAAGAGGCCTAGTTGCTGTTATTCTCTGGTTCTTGACAGAACTTGGAGATTTGTCATTTTTGTATTATTTATTCTGTGCATCTTTTGAGCATGAGCTCTACATGTGTTTTGAATTATGCCATGCCATCTTTCCAGTGGTGTAGTCGATGTATTTTTGTGATCTCTGTGGTGACTAGCACAAGCATGCAAAGTAGGTCCCGTAATATTTCTGATTTCAGGGACTTAGTGATTTCTCTGTCTTAGTCTGCTGTAATTTTGTTGCCATGTAAACTTGATGCTACAGAGAGATCCATGCATATTTTGGAGATGTTCAGTAAGGATGTTTTGTAGCTATAGTTGTAGTTGATCCATTCCTGCAATTGTTTGCAATCTTAGAGTACCATAGCATGACTCAATCTTGCTCTACTTTTGCTATAAAATATTTCTGGCAGATTCTTAACATGATATGCAATCTTGCCAAGCTTATTGTAGTTGATCCATACATGCTATGTAATTGTTCTTGCCATGGATAGATTCATAAACATGCCATATTGCTGTAGGTATGCTTGGTTTGTCATGAGTTGCTCTGTAGTGAGTGCATCAAACTCACAAAGAGGCCCACATATTAATATTTCTGCCATGCTCTTTTTTCTGCCAAGTCTGGAACCTGATAACGGAACTTGCTATGTTTACATGCTTGCCATCATATCTTCTGGTCCTTTTTGGCTCATGGTCATTAAGGGACTTTTGTCATGTGCATTTAGTAGAACACTACCATGCCTTGTTTTGCTATGTTCAGTTCCTGTAGCATGTTGATTTCGTGCTCTGAACATTGCTACCTGATGCTGTTTTCTGCCATGTCCAGTTTTTCACTAAGTCTGTGAACCTGTAATCTTTTGCACTTTTGCCATGCTTGTTTGAGCTTGATATGTTGTGACCTAGCCGTAGCTCAGTGTTCCTCTTTTGTCAAGAATCTCCTGTAGATTACTGCCATGTGCTTTGTTGCTATGTTGGGGTGCTGTAGCATTGTTACTTGTTGTATTTTAAGTGCTATCTTGCTGTTTATCGCAGATAAGTGTCATTCTTGTTTTGCTTGCCATTTGCAAACCGTGCATCCGATTCCGGTGATCTTTATATCGATTTCGACCGAAATCATCTCATCTTTCCAGTGGCATGCTTGGTTTGCCAAGTTACTGCCATGTTCATCTTTTTCCTTCCGGAGCACGCATATGCATCGCATATCATATCTTGCATATCATACATGTTTTGCATCATGTTGCTTGCGCATTTCTCGTTGTTGATTGTGGTTCCGTTTGTTTGTGTTCTTGTCTTGGGTAGAGCCGGGAGACGAGTTCGTGAACGAGGAACCTGTCGAGTACGCTTACGAGGATCAAGCTTTCGACAACTCTGAGAATCTTGCAGGCAAGATGACCACCCCTCGAAATCACTTCTATCTTTGCTATGCTAGTTGTTCGCTCTATTGCCATGCTCGCTACCTATCACTTGCTATATCATGTCTCCTATTTCAGCCATGTCAGCCTCTAACCATCCTGTCCTAGCAAACCGTTGTTTGGCTAAGTTACCGCTTTTGCTCAGCCCCTCTTATAGCGTTGCTAGTTGCAGGTGAAGTTGAAGTTTGTTCCATGTCGGAACATGGATATGTTGGGATATCACAATATCTCTTATTTAATTAATGCATCTATATATATTTGGTAAAGGGTG
Organism: Triticum aestivum; assembly: GCF_018294505.1. Classification (NCBI taxonomy): domain Eukaryota; kingdom Viridiplantae; phylum Streptophyta; class Magnoliopsida; order Poales; family Poaceae; genus Triticum; species Triticum aestivum. The sequence continues at coordinate 283,960,950 of NC_057802.1, forward strand.
GAAGGCTCGGCCTTATGCCAGGTGTTTTGTTCCACTCTTGCCGCCCTAGTTACCGTTATACCGGGATTATGTTCCTTGAGTTTTGCGTTCCTTACACGGTCGGGTGATTTATGGGACCCCCTTGACAGTTCGCCTTGAATAAAACTCCTCCAGCAAGGCCCAACTTTGGTTTTACTATTTGCTACCTAAGCCTTTTCCCCCGGGTTTTCGCGAGCCCGAGGGTCATCTTATTTTAACCCCCCTGGGCCAGTGCTCCTTCGAGTGTTGGTCCGAACTGAGCAGACTGCGGGGCCCCCTCCTGGAAACTCGAGGTCTGGTTTTACTAATAGGATGTCTGATTCGGTGTGCCCTGAGAACGAGATATGTGCAGCTCCTATCGGGATTTGTCGGCACATTCGGGTGGCTTTGCTGGTCTTGTTTTACCATTGTCGAGATGTCTTGTAAACCGGGATTCCGAGACTGATCGGGTCTTTCCGGGAGAAGGTTTATCCGTCGTTGACCGTGAGAGCTTATGATGGGCTAAGTTGGGACACCCCTGCAGGGTATTATCTTTCGAAAGCCGTGCCCGCGGTTATGAGGCAGATGGGAATTTGTTAATGTCCGGTTGTAGATAACTTGTCACTTGACCCAGTTAAAATACATCAACTGCGTGTGTAGCCGTGATGGTCTCTTCTCGGCGGAGTCCGGGAAGTGAACACGGTCTGTGTTATGTATGACGTAAGTAGGTGTTCAGGATCACTTCTTGGTCATTGTTAGATGACGTCCGTTCCGTTGCTTCTCTTCTCGCTCTCATTTGCGCAAGTTAGCCACCTTATATGCTTTTGCCGCTGCAGCTCCACCTCATTGCACCATCTTTTCCTACAAGCTTAAATAGTCTTGATCTCGCGGGTGTGAGATTGCTGAGTCCCCGTGACTCACAGATTCTACCAAAACAGTTGCAGGTGCCGACGATGCCAGTGGCATGCTTGGTTTGCCAAGTTACTGCCATGTTCATCTTTTTTCCTTCCGGAGCACGCATATGCATCGCATATCATATCTTGCATATCATACATGTTTTGCATCATGTTGCTTGCGCATTTCTCGTTGTTGATTGTGGTTCCGTTTGTTTGTGTTCTTGTCTTGGGTAGAGCCGGGAGACGAGTTCGTGAACGAGGAACCTGTCGAGTACGCTTACGAGGATCAAGCTTTCGACAACTCTGAGAATCTTGCAGGCAAGATGACCACCCCTCGAAATCACTTCTATCTTTGCTATGCTAGTTGTTCGCTCTATTGCCATGCTCGCTACCTATCACTTGCTATATCATGTCTCCTATTTCAGCCATGTCAGCCTCTAACCATCCTGTCCTAGCAAACCGTTGTTTGGCTAAGTTACCGCTTTTGCTCAGCCCCTCTTATACCGTTGCTAGTTGCAGGTGAAGTTGAAGTTTGTTCCATGTCAGAACATGGATATGTTGGGATATCACAATATCTCTTATTTAATTAATGCATCTATATATATTTGGTAAAGGGTGGAAGGCTCGGCCTTATGCCAGGTGTTTTGTTCCACTCTTGCCGCCCTAGTTACTGTTATACCGGGATTATGTTCCTTGAGTTTTGCGTTCCTTACACGGTCGGGTGATTTATGAGACCCCCTTGACAGTTCGCCTTGAATAAAACTCCTCCAACAAGGCCCAACCTTGGTTTTACTATTTGCTAACTAAGCCTTTTCCCCCGGGTTTTCGCGAGCCCGAGGGTCATCTTATTTTAACCCCCCCGGGCCAGTGCTCCTTCGAGTGTTGGTCCGAACTGAGCAGACTGCGGGGCCCCCTCCTGGAAACTCGAGGTCTGGTTTTACTCGTAGGATGTCTGATCCGGTGTGCCCTGAGAACGAGATATGTGCAGCTCCTATCGGGATTTGTCGGCACATTCGGGTGGCTTTGCTGGTCTTGTTTTACCATTGTCGAGATGTCTTGTAAACCGGGATTCCGAGACTGATCGGGTCTTTCCGGGAGAAGGTTTATCCTTCGTTGACCGTGAGAGCTTATGATGGGCTAAGTTGGGACACCCCTGCAGGGTATTATCTTTCGAAAGCCGTGCCCGCGGTTATGAGACAGATGGGAATTTGTTAATGTCCGGTTGTAGATAACTTGTCACTTGACCCAGTTAAAATACATCAACTGCGTGTGTAGCCGTGATGGTCTCTTCTCGGCGGAGTCCGGGAAGTGAACACGGTCTGTGTTATGTATGACGTAAGTAGGTGTTCAGGATCACTTCTTGGTCATTGTTAGATGACGTCCGTTCCGTTGCTTCTCTTCTTGCTCTCATTTGCGCAAGTTAGCCACCTTATATGCTTTTGCCGCTGCAGCTCCACCTCATTGCACCATCTTTTCCTACAAGCTTAAATAGTCTTGATCTCGCGGGTGTGAGATTGCTGAGTCCCCGTGACTCACAGATTCTACCAAAACAGTTGCAGGTGCCGACGATGCCAGTGCAGATGATGGCGTCGATCTCAAGTGGGAGTTCGACGAGGAACGTGGTCGTTATTATGTGTCTTTTCCTGATGATCAGTAGTGGAGCCCAGTTGGGACGATAGGGGATCTAGCATTTGGGGTTGTCTTATTTTCATCTGGATTTTGACCGTAGTCGGTCTTTATGATTGTATTTTGGATGATGTATGAATAATATTTATGTATTGTGTGAAGTGGCGATTGTAAGCCAACTCTTTATCCCATTCTTGTTCATTACATGGGATTGTGTGAAGATGACCCTTCTTGCGACAAAACCACTATGCGGTTATGCCTCTAAGTCGTGCCTCGACACGTGGGAGATATAGCCGCATCGTGGGCGTTACAAGTTGGTAATCAGAGTCATCCCCGACTTAGGAGCCCCCTGCTTGATCGAATCGCTGGCGTTGTTGAGTCTAGAACAAAATGTTTTGAGTCTTAGGATTATATATATCGGAGAGTAGGATTCTTTTTACTCCTCAGTCCCTTCGTCGCTCTGGTGAGGTCTCCTGACGTAGAAGTTTTGACTACTCTCTCCTCAAATTTCACTAATTTTTTTTTAGGATCACGCGGGTATCTTGGAATCGTTCCGATCGATTTGTGACGAGAACATTGTTCTTGGTGCCTCCTGTCATTTAGGGGTTGTGGCAGTGTCCTGGGGAGTTGAGCTCCGAGGTGTTGTCGTCACAATTTTATCGTTGCAGTTCTGGAATACCTGAGTTTCGCCGACATCGAAATCTCTTTTATGCAGTTGTTGGTGAGATCACCTCGACGCTACCCAGTACTGGGGCGGGAGTTCGGGAGTATTGCCATAACTTGTATAACGGATGTTTTTCGAAGGTTGAGGTAAACGATTTCCGAAGGTTTCTTGGTTATGTGTTGACGGATGGATACAGCTGGATCTAGGGATTGTTAGTTTGGGTGATATATTTTGTGTCCCCTGTATCCCCTACACCAGATTGCATAACCAGAAAGTTTCGGGAGTTTATAAGTGGGAATTCAAGTAGCCTTAGGATATCTTCCCGACAGACGCATGATATGAGATTGGGGTTCGACGTCTAGTGGTCCGCCTTTCCACGGTTGATTTTACAGTGGTCTCGTTGTGTCTTAAAGAGTCCATGGCTTTGCCGACTCGGGGACGCTTCGTATGTCATGTGCACAGCCTTGTACATGATGGTGCTGTACGATTGAGCCCGTGTGGGCCCCACCACGAAAACTTCGGACGAAATATCTATCATATGTTTGTTCCGGCTTATTCTGCAAGCCAATACTTGTTTTATTTTGTATTGTGGTATTCGAGTGGCTTCGAATTCATATGTCCTTTCCATATCTTTTTCATGTGGAGTCTCAACTTATGGAAGTGTGATGATTTACTACGGAATTCATTCGTTCATCTTCGTTCGAATGTTTATTGTGAAGACTATATGTTGCAATTTCTATCCGTTGATTCTACTTATCTATTTGTCTATCAAGATGCTAACGGATGTCACCCTCTTCAGGATGGCTCCGCCAACGCATCAGAATCCGGATCGCAATGAAGGGAGTCAAGCGAACCCTCCGCCACCACCTCCACCTCCGGAGGCATGGCAAGCAATCATGGCAGCCACCAACGCCAATGCTCAGATGATTCTGCAACTCTTGCAAGAACGTACTCAAGAGCAAGGCAATCAAGGCAATCAAGGTCAAGGCAACAATCAGTTTCACTTTGCCACTCTCAACCAGTTTCTCGCAAATCATCCCAAGTCTTTCAGCTACTGTGCCGAGGCCACGGATGCCGATGATTGGCTCGTGGACATCAACAAGCATTTTGAATGTAGCAACGTCAGGCCTGAGGACTATGTCAAGTTCGCTTCTTTCCAGCTCAAGGACCAAGCTGCTGATTGGTTTCAACAATACAAAGATTCCAGAGGAGGTCGTGTGATCACTTGGACTGACTTCTGTCGGGACTTCAAAGCGCACCACATTCCACAAAGTGTTGTTGAGAGCAAGCGCGAGGAGTTCCGCAATCTCAAGCAAGGCAACAGGTCTGTGTATCAATACAACATTCAGTTTCAGAAACTTGCTCGCTTCGCTAAACAAGACGTTCCTGATGAGAAGAGCATGATCTATCACTTCAGAGGTGGCCTTAAAGAGGATCTGCAGTTAGCTCTTGTTCTTGTTGAGCCTACTCACTTTGATCAATTCTACAATATGGCACTGAAGCAAGAGGCTGCTCAGCTCAAGTGTGAGGCTTCTAAGAAGAGAGTCAGAGACGCAGTTCAGTCTTCTTCTTCCTCACTTGTGACAGCTAAGCAACAGAAGTTCTGGTTGCCTCCTCCTCCTCCGTTTCATCAGCCTTTCCAATAGAAGAACAAAGGTGGCCATGGTTCTTCAAACTCTTCCAACTCTGGCTATCAGAACAAGTCTCAGAATCAAGCTCCAAAGTCCAATGCTCCTTATCACCGTCCACTCTCAGAGGTGACTTGCAACAAATGTCAGCAGAAAGGTCACTATGCTAACAAGTGCTTCAACCAGAGGCGTCTTCCTCCTCCTCCTCCTGTCAGATCTTCCAGCAATGCAGTGGTCAAGCATAATCCAAAGTCTGCAAAGGTGAACATGATGAATGCAGCTCAAGCGGAGGAATCTACTGATGTGATAATGGGTAATCTCTCAGTTAATGATATTCCTGCAAAAGTTCTTTTTGATACTGGTGCATCGCATTCTTTCTTGTCATACCCATTTGCATCGAAGCACAATGTTGACACAGAGATTTTATCCAAAGTTATGCAAGTTGTTTCTCCGGGTAAGCTTTTGTCTTCTAGTTTGGTTGCTCCAGATGTTTCCATCAAGATGGGCGACTATAAATTTCAGTCTTCTCCAATTGTTCTTGGTGACTCGGATATTGATCTTATTCTCGGGATGGACTGGCTTTCTAAGCACAAGGCTCAACTTGATTGTGCTGCCAGGGAAATTCAATTGACACACTCGTCTGAGGATGTGATTATTTTTGCCGCTCGTGATGAAACCATTCGGTTTTTCTCTCTCAATGAGAAGGGCGAATTGAATGCCATCTCGCAAATTCCAGTCGTTTGCGAGTATCAAGATGTCTTTCCAGAAGAGCTTCCGGGTATGCCTCCTCATCGGCCAGTTGAGTTCGTTATCGAACTAGAGCCTGGCACTAAACCCGTTTGCAAGCGTCCATACAAGCTTGGACCTAACAAGCTGAAGGAATTGAAGAAACAGCTCGATGAACAAGAACGTCTAGGTTTGATCAGACCGAGTTCTTCTCCATGGGGTTGTGGTGTTCTTTTTGTCAAGAAGAAGGATGGCACGGACCGACTTTGTGTCGACTACCGTCCATTGAACAAGAAGACAATCAAGAACAAGTATCCACTTCCCAACATCAATGAGCTTTTTGAGCAACTCAAGGGCGCTAAAGTATTCTCGAAGCTTGACCTTCGTATGGGTTATCATCAGATTCGCATTCGTGAAGAAGATATTCCCAAGACAGCATTCAGAACAAGCTTTGGTTCTTATGAATATACTGTCGTGTCTTTCGGCCTTGTCAATGCTCCTCCGGTGTTCTCTCGGATGATGAATTTCATCTTCAACCCCTATACCAATGAATTCGTTCTGGTGTATCTCGATGATATCTTGGTCTTCTCCAAGAACAAGCAGGATCATGCCAAACATTTGCGATTGGTGCTCGACAAGCTCAGAGAGTATCAATTCTATGCGAAGTTCTCTAAATGTGAGTTTTGGCTCGATGAAGTTCTTTTCCTTGGTCACATC
>NC_057802.1:284707067-284727362 GCF_018294505.1 Triticum aestivum
AAAAATGCCATTATGCGTACGGGGAGAAACAAGATCTTAATGATATCCCTAATAAGACGGGCACGATCTCCACTTCGATGGGACGTGCCAGTAAAAAGATTGCCTCGGGCCATGATGTGGGTGAGCAGTAACTGCTTGACCAGTCATGGGTAAGCGCTGCTTCGATAAAGTTATTAGGCTAGTAAACATTGTTCACACCTATACGGCCGGCCTTCGAGGCTAAGTAATCCTGTGACTTCGGGCGCTGGGTGAGCTCGGTTGAGCCATGGCCGAGGAATGTCGCTCGATGGGGAGGTGGTCTATAGAACCTCTTAGAGAGAAGGAATCTCATATTGCTAATAAAGGGGAACTCGTCTGTCAAGCCAAGGACTCCAGATCCGAGGTTACTTAATTCAAGGAGGTCGTCCTCGACAAAGAAGACTAGTTCAGGGACTACTGACGGTATCCTGGACTAGGGGGTACTAACCTAATCGGCCCGTAGTCTTCAGGCTAGGCTAGTGGGCCAGCATTCTCATTAAGGAACAGTACGGAAGCTACACACCTGGATGAGATCAATATTGTACCTGCGGAAGACTTGACGTATACTCCAAGATATCCCCAGCCGCCTCCATGCGATCCTCAGGATACCGACCATGTAACCCTAGATACCCTATCTAGCGTGTATATAAGCCAAGGGGTTTAGCCTGTAGAGGGGACCGAATCACAATTACATTCACCTAGTCCTAGAGGTAGAACACAACTCATGATCTTGAGGTAGATCAACTCTGTACTTGATACATCTTCATCAATATAAATAAGAGCAGGATGTAGGGTTTTACATCCATCAAGAGGGCCCGAACCTGGGTAAATATTATCTCCTATGTTCTTGTTACCATCGATCCGAGATCCATAGCTTGGGACCCCCTACCCCGAGGTCTGCCGAATTTTACACCGACACCCTCTTTCGTATACAATCTATCGGTACGTTACTTAGAGCTATATTTTTATTCATCACGTGACATGGGTTTTTCTTGGAGCATCTTGTACCATAGTTTTGCTTTGTTTACATTTTAAATCACCACAATCATTGTTTTCTAGACACACATTTTGAGGGGACACGCATCTATCGTGATTTGTTAGAATACTCTATGTGCTTCACTTATATCTTTTGAGCTAGGCATTTGCTCTAGCGCTTCACTTATAAAGGTTAGAGCACGACGGTGGTTATATTTTATAGAAATGATTGCACTCTCATGCTTCACTAAATCTTTTGAGAGTCTAATAAATAGTAGTTGGCAATATGCACGTGTTAAGACTAGTCCAAAAAGGATAGGTATTCAAGGGGGATATAATAAAGACTTTCATGTAGATCACTAAATATGAAACATATGGTTTAATGATATTCATGTCGTAATATGAAAGGACATAGGTTCATGATCATTGGTTAGTAGAAATATCGGTATTAAAACTTGTTATTAACTTCTCATTGTTGGTCATGGCATGGTGGGGTGGTTTGAGCATTTTTATGTCTGTAATGAAATCCTTGATTGCTATTATAATCGGGATGCGCGCGATGGTTAACTCCTACCAACCAATTCCATGGGGGCATGCGAGTAGTACTTTGCTTCGAGGGCTAATAGACTTTCACAATAAGTATGTGAGTTCTTTATGCCTAATGTGAGTCCATGGATTATACACACTCCTACCTTTCCGCAATTTGCTAGCCCCTTCGGTACCGTGCATTGCCCGTTCTCACCTCGAGAGTTGGTGCAAACTTTGCCAGTGCATCCAAACCCCATGGTATGATATGCTCTGTCACACATAAGCCTCCTTATATCTTTCTCAAAATAGCCACCATACGTACCTATTATGGCATTTCCATAGCCATTTCGAGATATATTGCCATGCAACTTCCATCATTTCGTTTTCATGACATACATTTTCATTGTCATATTGCTTTGCATGATCATAGAGCTGACATGATATTTGTGGCTCAACCACCGTTCATCATTATTATACATCTTATGCTAGACCATTGCACATCCTGGTACACTGCCAGTGGCATTCATATAGAGTCATATTGTTCTAGTTATTGAGTTGTAAGAAAATAAAAGTGTGATGATCATCATTGTTAGAGCATTGTCCTAGTGAGGAAAGGATGATGGAGACTATGATTCCCCCACAAGTCGGGATGAGACTCCGGACGAAAAAAAGAAAAAGAGCCCAACAAAAAATGAGAGAAAAAGAGAGAAGGGGCAATGTTACTATCCTTTTCCACACTTGTGCTTCAGAGTAGCACCATGTTTTCCATATAGAGAGAGTCTCCTGAGTTATCACCTTCATATACTAGTGGGAATTTCTCGTTATAGAACTTGGCTTGCATATTCCGATGATGGGCTTCCTCAAATGCCTGAGGTCTTCATGAGCAAGCAAGTTAGATGCACAACCACTTAGTTTTCGTTGAGCTTTCATACACTCATAGCTCTTAGTGCATCTGTTGCATGGCAATCCCTACTCCTCGCATTGATATCCATTGATGGGCATATCCATAGCTCGTTGACTAACCGCATCAATGCGAGACTTTCTTCCTTTTTTTGACTTCTCGTATTGATCTCTATCTCCGCATTCTATTCCACCTATAGTGCTATATCCATGGCTCACGCTCATGTATTGCGTGGGGTTGAAAATGTTGAAGCGCGTTATAAGTACGATCCAATTGCCTGGTTTGACACTGGGATGCTCATGATTTATATTTATGCGATGAAGGCAGAGTCATGCCATGCTAACATGATAAAATGAGCGGGGTTAACATTCATTAAGGATCGTATATTTTGAAAAAGTAATGATTATGCTTCTTATACGCATGGTTATTATTATGTTGATATTGTTACTTCATCGTTTCTCAATGATTATACCGTAAAGAGATTACATGATACAAACATTAGGTAGCATTTCACATCAAAATTTCTGTTTTTATCATTTATCTACTCGGAGACGAGTAGGAATTAAGATTGGGGATGCTGATACATTCCAACGTATCTATAATTTTTTATTGTTTCATGCTATTATATTATCAATCTTGGATACTTTATATGCATTTTTATGCTATTTTATAACATTTTTGGGAACTAACCTATTAACCCAGTGCCTAGTGTCATTTGTTGTTTTCTGTTTGTTTTCAGTTTTCTGGAAAATTAGTACCAAACAGAGTCCAAGTGCTTCGAAACTTTTTGACGCTTTTTTCTGGACATAACAGACCCTAGAAGCTTCAGGAGGAGACCAGATGCGAAGCGAGGAGACCACAAGGTAACAGGGAGTGCCCTGGGGCTCCATCTGATCTAATTCCACTTCTATAAATTATCAAATATTGGGAAAGCCCCAGAGAGCCACCTAAACACTTTTTTCGCCGCCACAAGCTATGGTTCTTCCATATACCATCTGGAGGCCTTTTCTGGTACTCTATCGGAGGAGGAATCAACCATGGAGGGCTTGTACATCATTCTTGTTGCCTTCCGATGATCTGTGAGTAGTTTACCACAGACCTAGCTAGATGGCTTCTTCTCTCCCTTTGATCAGCAATACAATGTTCTCCTCGATCTTCTTGGAGTTCTATCCGATGTAAGCTTCTTTTGCAATGTGTTCATTGGCATCCGATGACTTGTGGTTTTATGATTAGATTATTCATTGAAAGTAATTGAGTCTTTTCTGAACTTTATTATGCATGATTATGATAGCTTTGTATTTCTCTCCGATCTATCCGTTTGGTTTGGCCAGCTAGATTGATTTGTCTTCAGTGGGAGAGGTGCTTTCTAATGGGTTCAATCTTGCGGTGTCCTCACCTAGTGACAGTAGGGGTAGCAAGGCACGTATTGTACTGTTGCCATTAAGGATTAAATGATGGGGTTTATTCATATTGCTTGAGTTTACTTTGTCTACATCATGTCATCTTGCTTAAAGCGTTACTCTGTTTGTCATGAACTTAATACCATAGATGCAGGCTGGATAGCGGTCGATTGGTGGAGTAATAATAGTAGATGCATGCAGGAGTCCGTCTACTTATCACAGACGTGATGCCTATATGTGTAATCATTGCCATGAATAACGTCATAACTATGCACTTTTCTATCAATTGACCAACAATAATTTGTTTACTCACCGTATGCTATGTGTTTGAAAGAGAAGCATCTAGTGAAAACTATGGCCCTCGGGTCTACTTTTATCGTATTACTAAAACCAAAAATACTTTGCTGCATTTATTTACTTTTGTTCTACTTTTCCTTTTATCTATCTATCACTATCAGAATTAATCCTTGCGAGTAACGAGTTCAAGGGGATTGACAACCCTCTTACCCGTGTTGGGTGCAAGTATTTGCTTTTGTGTGTGAGGTGCTGAGGACGAGAGTTTGCGTGGTTCTCCTATTGGTTCGATAACCTTGGTTCGCACTGAGGGAAATACTAATCTCTACTGTACTGCTTCACCCCTCCTCTTCGGGGGAAATCCCAACGCAGTGTACAAGTAGCACAAAAGCCACCCGGTGAGGAACTTGTAATCAGTTGCTCTGTTCATCGCTTTCATAGTCTTGCAGAATTCGGTGACCATGTGGTGTTTGGGTGGCCCGGTGTGGCCGAACATCTCAATGAATCTCTTCACAACATCCTTTTCAACAATATATTTCAGACGTGGCCCTCTGTTTGGTAAACCAAAAATTCTGGGTCGTACGACTGGACTAGGAGTTTGGTCAACTCTGAAGGCGGTGTGTCGGCTAAGTTTACTAAGCCTCCTAACATCTTCTCGTGCAGGAAAGTCCTTTGAACAGGTGCCAAATCCATATTCATCTTCACAAACCTCCCTGGTGAGGTCCTGATCCTTCCATCCTGTGAACATCGTTGGGGGTCATTTCCTACATTTGCTCCCCCTCCAACTTCACTCGCTGAGACAAAAAATAAAACAAAGGGAGGGAAGAGAAAAAGTAAAAATGCCAACTGCATATACGTTTTTGTGCGACTGAATATTAAATGGGTGCCAACTGTAATACAACATGACTCATCTAACAATAAAACTTTGGTTATTCTGAATGCAAACTAAAGCGAAAAAACTTTTGCATTTGACAAAGTATTTTTTGCATGATAATACGTGTCTCATTCATATGATAAAGATTAAAGTACAAATCATGTAAGGACCGACATGACAAAACTGAAAATATAGCAGAACATCCCTGAGTTTGACACCAACGTCCATCACCTGCCTCCGGCACTACCACAGTAGCCACCAAAGAATAGAATGACGAATCATCTTCTCACCTGAGCTCGACGCGGCTCCATCGCTGATATACAGCTTTGCGGACTTTCAAGGTGGCTCCCCAAAAGTGAAACCATTGTCGTTGAACAAATCAGACCGGGGCAACACCCCAAACATGCCATCGAACTCCAGATCTGACACCCCACCACGACTAAGACGGCAAAGGAGGAAACCACACCTGCCATCCATCAACCATGAACCCAGCACATGTTTCATCTTCCAGTTGTCGTTGATGCAGACCACAATATGCACCCGCTCCTAGACTACCTCCCAAGCTCCGCGCTGACGCTGGAGCAGACGTCGTCGCAACGACGGAGTCCGAGGACACATGTCCACCACGAGGATCATGCCGCCGCCACACGATCCTTCCTTGAACAGACTGGATTCCAAATCCATCCCCAACGATATGACTAGCCATCCCATCGGAGTAGGATCTGAAGAAATTTTATTCAGCGCCGCCATCGCCGCCGCCGAAGCCAAGACGATGAACAACCTAAAAAACTAAGCTACTTTGGCCTAAAACTATCCACACGCGTGGATACGACGACCCCCCTCACCACCGACGACCGAGGTCGTCGACGGAGGGGAGCCGTCGGAGAACGGCGGCGGAGCGGGAGTCGCTAGCGGCGGAAAGCTAGATCATTTTATCTATCTTCGGGAGGAAGATAGGAAAACGATTCATGGTAGAACATCCGTCGACTCGCATTCGACAAAGTAGATAAGGGTATTTAATAATTATGAACGGTACAAAACTATTTTACATAAGGCCACACAAACAAAACCATTACCAAAGGAAGTTTTATAAGCTGGGTAAAAAAACTCCATAAAAACTGTTGCCCACTATATAATTTTCAGGTGCAACAACAAAGAGAAGAGATGCCAACTAGTACCAACCTAATGTGCAACTGTAAAAAAAACAAAGCTAAAGTTGAGGTACCTTGGCAGCTCGTGCAGAGGAGGAGCGGCCTCCATCAGAGGCGTTGGCTTTTGCTTTCTGTCTGGCACGCTTACAACACATAATTGATTATCATCCTCCGACTACAAAAGCATGACACATACAAAAAATCATCAAGAGAAACAAAAAAAGAGGATGCAACATATAAACACGCTAGGTTTTTTGCGTATACTCAAAGTTGTTATCGTACATTGCCTTCAAGTAAAAAAAAACTGTTAAGCTTGTGCTAAAATCCTTACCTCCACTTCCTCACCATCATCAGGAATAACGAAAATGTGAAGGGCCACTTAGCAGCTCTTTTCTTGTTCCGCCGATTATACTGTGGTACATTCCTCTGCATGGGACAAAAGCAGAACCAAAATCAATAGAATGAAACAAAACACATATATTGGATCATGCTTGCTCAAGCCTTTGGGCTCCAAAAAAAATTACCTCTCCTCCGCTTCCACCGGTATCTCCCTCTTCAACCATTTTCCTCACTGAAAAAAGCAGGTTGCACACATGTGGAAAACTCATTTGCACATATCATTTTCTAGTTGCACACTCAAAGGGATGTAGTTGCGCACATAAAAACACTGCAAAAAAGAAGTTGCACACTGCCAACTGGACAATACTCATATTGCAACAGTGAATAGGGTTTGGGTAAACTACAACATTAGGGTAAAATAAAAAAATGTCTAAGTTTCACACACACACACACACACATGTAGAAATTGCATAAGAAATCAGGATACTACTCTGTTTCCCCAGGCCGGGAGAGCCAACCACATTTGGGTTCCTATGCAACTCTTACATCTACAACTGTCTCAACTGGATACTACTCAGTTTGCAAGTAGAAATACAAAAATAGTTTGCATTTATGAGCAACTATTACGGCTGGAACTACCAACTAGGTACCGGTTGCAAGTAAACAGACATTAATAAAAAGAACAAACAAAAATCACAAGGATTGTAAAAAACTCTGGATAAACTCTATGGATTTCTCTACCCCTCAAATTGCAACAGGAAATAGGGTTTGCGTAAACTACAACATTAGGGCAAAATTAAAAATGTCCAAGTTGCACACAAAACATTTCCAAATTGCACACACACGCATGTAGAATTGCATAAGAACCCAGGAACTGCTAAGTTTCCCCAAGCCGGGTGAGCCAACCACATTTGGGTTCTTGTGCAACTCTTACATCTACAACTGCCAACTGGATACTACTTAGTTGGCAAACAAACAAAAATCAAAGGGATCAATAACGGTACTGATTTATCTACCAACTCAAGTTGCAATAATAACTAGGGTTTGGGGGAACCTAGAAAATCAACCTAAGTCACATGGTAGCCTAGGTTTGGCAAAATCAACCTAGAAAATCCCTTGCCGTACGTGTGTGATCTGGATGCGCCTACATGAAAACGGGATCTAAACGTCAAAATCGCACGACAAAATCATTGCAAAATCACATGGAATCGCACGGGCACGCTATGGTGCATCTCCAAAAGGAACCACAACATCCCAGCGCCTCTCAATGTCATCGCGGGAACCGCTGCTTCCCTGTCGACGAGCACTACGAAGGAGCAAAACCCACTACAGATGCGGGGAAAACCAACGAGGGGGATGAGTTGCTAGGGCTGCTGGCAACTGTACCTGAGCCGGCGACGAGCAGCGGATGCGTCCCCGCTACGCCTCTTCCTTCCTGCGCAAGCTTCAACAGCGGTTGTGATGGCGAACCCCAGTGAATCGCGAGCGGAGGGGGAAATGGGGAACTAGATGCGGGAGAGAAGGGAGAAATGGAGGCGTGGGAGTGGAGAGGGGAGTGGCATGAAATTCGAACCCCACCCCCCTCCTGTAATCTGTCTTCGTTCACCACCGACCGCCGCTATAATGACTATGATAGGATGGGTCCACCAGAGAGACACGACTCATCCAGACCAGGTGTGCGGGCCCTGTACGGGAGGGGGCGACTAGGTAACACCTGGCTATGCGGGCCGCACGATCTATCTCGATCGAGCGGTCCGTGGCTGGCCGTTTGAGTCGACTAGCGGGCGCATTTGAGATGGCTGGGTTGTCGTCTGGTGGCCTCGCAGGTAGACAAACTAATAACCGAACACCGAGGGGTGCATTTTGTGCGGAGTTTGAACTGTTGTGAGCTTTATTTGTAAAGTTGAATGTTTTTTTAAGGGAAAGCCTCAAGGCATTTTATTGTGAAATTATCATAGTTACATCCTTCAAGACATGTGGAAGAAGAAAACTAGGTGGTTCATCATCCCACCAATACATCAATTGAATATCGTAAGCATGCCTAGTTAAATAGTGTGCCAAATTATTGGCTTCCCTCGAACAATGCTGGAAACGAATCGAAGATACACCGTGTGCGAGTTGGAAACAATCCACGAGAGTAGCAGCATATGGTGCCAATATATCTAAGACTCCATTGCATGCATCAATTACCTCCAAGCAGTCAGATTCAACGATGATCCTTGCACACCCAATCTGCTGAACAAGTTGGAGCCCTCAACGAAGTGCTAAAGCTTCCGCCGAAGCCGCATTTGCTGCATGGCCAAAGGGCTCAGCGACTCCAGCCATGGCCTCGCCACGATTATTCCTCATGATCGCCGCTATAGCACCAGTACCATCTTCAAAGAAAGCTGCATTTGTATTCAATTTGTATGACCCGGGTGCTGGTTTCTCCCAACTAGCTCTAGGCATTTGGCTATCAGGTGTAAAAGCTGAATGTTTGAATACGTGTGTATTGCTCCTGCCGTGAGCGTCGTGCGGACAAGCGCTCAGGTACGTGGCACCGATCTGCCTTTCTCTGGCTCACTGGTTACCTAGCGGGATGTTCCAAAGCGCATGCACGACGAGACAGATCGAGATCGAATTAGGGCAAGATCGATACAAAGCGTTAGCTCAAAAAGCTCATCTCCTCCGCAGCCCAGAACCATCCGACCTAGTACACAGTACACACACAGTGTGACTGTGTGAGGCAGACACGGAGGCGACGAGGCTCTCGCTCGACTAGTCTTGGGAGGGAGGAGTCACGCCCTCGGCACCTCCCCAAAAGCGAAACCATATCCGTGTTCCATGCGGCCGCGCCTAATCGCCGTCTGCCACGTGCCATATCCCGGATACCCTCTCCAAAACCTCTCCCTCCACAACGCCTCCTCCTCCGCTCCTCCCTAGGCAGCTAGCCTCTCCGCCTCCCTCCCCTTCCGGCCAGCCAGCCAGCTCGCAATTCCCTGAACCTGCGCCGCCGCGGGGGCAATGGAGTCCACCGGCGCCGCCATCTCGGCGCCGTTCGGCTGCCGCGCGTTGCGCTGGGCCGGGCAGCGGCCTCTCCGGCCGGCCGATGGCAGGAGAAGGCGGGTGGGTCCGGGCCCCGGGCCGGAGAAGTGGAGGAGCTTGAAGGCGAGCTGCGTGGCCACGGAGAAGCCCGACGAGAAGGCGGCGCCGGGGCTAGGGGTGGAGTTTGCCGACGAGGAGGACTACGTCAAGGGCGGCGGCGGTGAGCTGCTCTACGTGCAAATGCAGGCCACCAAGGCCATGGAAAGCCAGTCCAAGATCGCCTCCAAGGTTCTCTCTCTATCCTTTTATGTACTGCTACCGCTAGTCTGCTACTGCTAGTGGTATCTTGTTCTTTGTTTTATTCCCTTATTTAATTGCTGATTTCTATGCATGTTTTGTTGATCTTGAATATACTACTCTAGTACTTAAGTGATTCTTTCCCCCAATTAGCGTTGTGTGAACTTCCAGCGTTATGGCGAATAAAATTAAAATCCCTAACATTAGTCTGTTTCTTTCTTGCGATGTACAGTAGTAACATTAGACTGTTTGAAAGATGAAGGATTCCCATAAACACCACAGTAGCAAAAATTAATCTGGGTACTATTGCATACTATACTACTCCCTCCGTATCAAAATATAAGACAGAAAATACATAGGAGCTCTTGGGTGCTCCACACCCTATATGAATATTAAACGTAAAAAATACCCAAAAAATTAAAAAATCTGAAATTTGGGGATATTAAACCTGGGTTCTTAATCTACTCCCGTGTGAAATTTTGTGAAAAAATACCAGCACACGTATCCGTGGCGAAGGAAATATTGTCCGAACAAAAATCCATCCAAACAGTTTTTTCTATACATAGGAATTTTTTGTCTTTTTTGCCACGAATATGTTTCCTGGTATTTTTTTCACGAAATTTTACACGGGAGTAGATCGGGAACCCAGGTTTGATATCCCAAAATCTTAGTTTTTTTTCAAATTTCTCGGTATTTTTTTAAATTTAATGTTCGTGTAGGGGTGTGGAGCAACCGGGTGCTACAAATCCGCTTCCATCCAAAGGGGTCTTATATTTGGATATAGAGGGAGTAGAACGCAAGTGGCATTCAAATGCACGTCATGCTAGTACTACCATGGCGTTGCTCATTTTTGACAAATCAGGGATAGTCTTGGGTCGCCCATGCTTGTCATTCCTGCCTTCCTGGCAGGAGCAGAGTACACAATGTATTTGGTCTTGCGTTAATTAATTGCTCCTTAGGGACATGTCTTTGGTCGTGCCTTTGACTTGCTTTCTTTGGAAACGCCCTTTCACTAAGTATATCATTCAATAATTCCTACATAGCAAGACGCGGATCTTAGTGGGTTACGAACGTCATTGTGTACATGTTTCAATCCTTCTTTTACTGATACTCTGTACAGTTCTTTTTCTTCAAGGTTAATTAATTAAGTTTCGAAGTTCATCGTCATTTTGTTAACAATTTTTTGTCTGGTAGCATCCTTCAAGTAGTTGATTATGTCTTCTGAATCTTTCTTTGCAGCTGTTGCCTATAGCTGATGAAACTTCAGTGCTTGATTTGGTTATCAT
Organism: Triticum aestivum; assembly: GCF_018294505.1. Lineage (NCBI taxonomy): Eukaryota > Viridiplantae > Streptophyta > Magnoliopsida > Poales > Poaceae > Triticum > Triticum aestivum. The sequence continues at coordinate 284,718,155 of NC_057802.1, forward strand.
TGGCTGTGGTCCAGCCGGCCTATCTCTGGCTGCAGAATCAGCAAAGAAAGGACTCACTGTTGGTCTCATTGGCCCTGATCTTCCATTCACAAACAATTACGGTGTATGGGAGGACGAATTCAAAGGTAGCCATTAGTCGCAGCTGTGAAATGCAGCACCATGCTTGGATAACATCTTTACCAGCATTATCATAAAGAGTGATACGTTTTTATCTTTTTATTTCCCAGATCTCGGCCTGGAGAGCTGTATTGAGCATGTATGGAAGGATACTGTCGTGTACCTTGACCGTAACAAGCCGATAATGATTGGCCGAGCATATGGCCGGGTGGACCGAGACTTGCTGCACGAGGAGTTGCTGAGAAGGTACATTCTATCATAACGATCTTGGAATTCAGTCGCGTCAGGCAGCATCATATATATGATTGTTCCTAGTAATGATAATTAAACAATTGGCAGATGCAATGAAGCTGGTGTTACATACCTCAACTCAAAGGTTGAACAGATAAAAGAATCTCCTGATGGACATCGAGTAGTATATTGTGGAAGGGGCCACAAGATACTTTGCAGGCTTGCCATTGTTGCATCTGGAGCAGCATCTGGTAAGCTTCTAGAGTATGAGGTTGGAGGACCACGTGTTTGTGTGCAGACTGCATACGGTGTAGAAGTCGAGGTACACACCAACCCTGCACAAAGTGCTCCTTCTGATTCGTGGTTTATTTCATGATTTGCATGTCACTTCATTCATGTCATTCGAGCTGAGAAATTCATATGTTGTTTGTGCACCAGTTCAATTTTTCAGAATGATGTCAAAATTTCAGGTTGAAAGATATCCGTACGATCCCAGCTTAATGGTTTTCATGGACTACAGAGATTGTTTCAAAGAGAAGTTCACACACCCTGAGGAAGCCAATCCAACATTTCTCTATGCCATGGCCATGTCATCTACACGAGTTTTCTTTGAGGTCTACATGAATTTTTTTAGCAGTGTGTTTCTGCAATGGACACGTTTCCATAAGGATAGGTCACTGACCAAGATAATTTATCATAGGAAACATGCTTAGCTTCAAAAGATGCAATGCCTTTTGATCTCCTTAAGAAGAGGTTGATGTCTCGGTTGGATGCGATGGGAGTTCGTATCATAAAAGTATACGAGGAGGTAACGAGTTTGGAGTTGATATCCATACTGGTTTATCTTGCACAGGTGTGCTGAATTTCTGTTGAGTCTTGATTTCAGGAGTGGTCTTATATTCCTGTTGGAGGATCCTTACCTAACACAGACCAGAAGAATCTTGCATTTGGTGCTGCAGCGAGTATGGTCCATCCTGCAACTGGTACATACAAATCCTCAACTTTAACTCGTCATTCTTTATTATTTGACATGCATATTGACAATATTGTAGAAAATTCATAGGATATTCGGTGGTCAGATCTTTGTCTGAAGCTCCTAGATATGCTTCTGTGATATCTGATATCTTACGAAATCGTGTCTATTCTGGACAATATTTGCCTGGAAGTTCTGAAATGTCCAGTCCATCAATGCTTGGTACAGATTTCTTCCCTTGTTCACTAAATTCAACAGATAGAATAAAATCACTTAAAGATGTTTTGCAGAATAGGAGAAATGAGCAGAAGTATCTGCTGCTAACCACTGTCTGATATTTCAGCATGGGGAACACTATGGCCTCAAGAACGGAAACGTCAGCGCTCATTCTTCCTCTTTGGATTGGCCTTGATAATTCAACTGGATAACGAAGGCATTCAAACATTCTTCGAGAGCTTTTTCCGGTTACCCAAATGGTAATTATGCCCGCTCGATGCATTTACTGCTTGTTTTCAGGCCCTGGACCAAGTATTTCCTTTTTCGCGAATACAATACGCAAGGATGCGTATCTTTCCATTGATAGAAAAAGTTTGAACAAGTAAATATTTCCTTGCGCGTGACTTTTGATGGATCGATCTCTTGAACAGGATGTGGCGAGGATTCCTTGGTTCGACGCTTTCGTCAGCGGATCTCATGCTGTTTGCACTCTACATGTTTGCAATTGCGCCAAACACTTTGCGAATGAACCTCGTCAGACACCTCCTCTCGGACCCGACTGGTTCGGCAATGATCAGGACCTACCTGACCTTGTAAAACCATTTGATGACTAGTCTGCGAGAAATCTAGAAAGTGTACAGTTTTGTAGTTGTACATAACATAGTTAGAGATGTTGGGGGATATCACCTGCCATGTGTTGCCTCTGCCTATGCCTAGTAGTGGAGTAAAGCGTGGATCTTGTATAGTTGAAGTTGCCATGGTTTAATTTTAGGTTTGGTCTGGGTCAAGCTTCTCCGGGAGCCAAAAGTGGGAGCGTGCAAGAATAGCCAAGAGTGCTGGTCTAATCTGGTACCCCCTCCCCCCCTAGGTCATTTAACGGCGGCATGCACGGGGAGGATCTTTGTAGGCAAGGAAGGGAGCAGGAGGAAGAGGAGGAGAAGGGACGCTTCCGTCGTTCCCTCAACCTCTCTGCCTCTCCTTTCTCTTTCTCTTGGTGGCCGCCCCTTGTAACATTTGGCATCCATCCAACTAATCGGAGCATCGCTGGGATCCATTCGCAGTGGAACCGATGATGCAGGGAAGCCCCCTGAGCCCCGAGGAGCACCGGCTGACCTTGCCGCCGAGCCCGCACCAGCCGGTGTCGACCATCGTGGTTGCCATCGACCGGGACCGCAACAGCCAACTGGCCATGAAATGGGTGGTGGACCACCTCCTCTCCGGCGCCTCCCATATCATTCTCCTCCACGTGGCGGCCCACCCTCCTGCAGCCAACCGTACGTCCGTCGTAACTTTCTTCCGCCACATCATTCTTAATAATTTCTCCCATAAAGCTAGTGCAACAACGTAGCGACGGTGTTGCGCAGATGGATTTGCCATGGCTGAGACGACGCAGGACGCGCTGGAGGCTGAGATGATGGAGATCTTTGTCCCCTTCAGAGGATTCTGCTCTAGGAATGGGGTAAGCCATGCATGCATCCTTCGTGTCTCCTCACTCACTCATCAAGCACGTAGCGTAGCATGCATATACTCCCTCCGGTCCTTTTTACTCCGCGTATGAGAATTGTCAGAAGTCAAACTTCATAAAGTTTGACCATATTTATATGAAAAAATATCAATATCTACAATACTAAGTTTATACAATATGAAAACTAAAGTCATGACACATCTAATGTTGTTGATTTTCACATTCTGAATGTTGGTATTTTTCTTTATAAGTTCGGTCAAAGTTTACGAGGTTTGGCTTCAGACAAACCTTATATGCGAACTAAAAAGGACCGGAGGGAGTACTACATAGGAGTAGGTTGCTGAAGGAGCGTACTGCCTGCAGGTGCAAGAATCGGAGGTGATACTGGAAGAGGCAGACGTCCCCAAGGCCATCATAGACTACATCAGTGCCAACAAGATCCAGAGCATCGCGCTGGGCGCGTCCAACAGGAACGCATTCACCAAGAAGTGGAAGAACCCCGACGTGCCCTCGAGCCTCATGAAGGGCGCGCCCGACTACTGCAACATCTACGTGGTCGCCAAGGGCAAGCCCGTCAACGTCAGGCTCGCCAAGTGCGGCGTGCCGGCCGACGACAGCGACTTCCTCCTCGCCACCTACTCCAGGAGGAGCTCCAGGAGCCAGCTGCCGCCGGTCCTGCCCGACTTTTTGTCCTCCGGCAGGCGCTCCATCGACAGGCCCGAGCTCACCACGCGCCCGCCGTTCCGCGAGCGCCCCCTGCAGGCGTCCGCGACCAAGCCCCACCTCCTCTCGGCAAGGATCGACAGCACCACGCTGCGCTCCAACTCCCACGACCCATCCAGCCTCGACCCCGACTTCGCACAGGCCGTGCATTTCTCCTCCATGGACTTTGGCGAGAACGTGGACGCGCTCCCCCTCAGCCCCCGGGAGCCCGGCTCGCCCCTCTCCGCCGTGAGTTCCTCCTACCTTCCTGCTTGCTTGCTTTGCTTGCTTGCTGTTTCCTTCCTTCCCGTCGATCAATCCATGCATGTGCTTAGCTTAGTTGGTACGTGTACAAGGCCCAGCGCGAGGTGGAGGCGGAGATGAGGCGGCTCAAGCTGGAGCTGAAGCAGACCATGGACATGTACAACGCAGCATGCAAGGAGGCCATCAACGCCAAGCAGAGGGCCAAGGAGATGCACCTGCTCAAGATGGAGGAGGCGCGGCGCCTGGAGGAGGCCCGCCAGTCGGAGGAGGCCGCATTGGCGCTCGCCGAGATGGAGAAGGTCAAGTGCCGGGCCGCCATGGAGACTGCCGAGGCCGCGCAGCGTCTGGCCGACCTCGAGGCACAGCGTCGCCGCAACGCCGAGGTGCGCGCGCGCCGGGAGGCCGACGAGAAGGTGCGCGCCCTCGACGCCATCGCCAACCACGACTTCCGCTACCGCAAGTACACCATCGACGAGATCGAGATCGCCACTGAGGGCTTCTCCGAGAGTCTCAAGATCGGGGAAGGCGGCTACGGCCCCGTCTACAGCGCCAGCCTCGACCACACTCCGGTCGCCATCAAGGTGCTCCGCCCGGACGCCCAGCAAGGCCGGAAGCAGTTCCAGCAGGAGGTGGAGGTGCTCAGCTGCATCCGCCACCCCAACATGGTCTTGCTCCTCGGTGCCTGCCCGGAGTACGGCTGCCTCGTCTACGAGTACATGGAGAACGGCAGCCTTGAGGACCGCCTGTACCGCCGCGGCGGCACGCCGACGCTCCCGTGGAGTCAGCGGTTCAGGATCTCGGCTGAGATCGCGACGGCTCTGCTGTTCCTTCACCAGACCAAGCCGGAGCCGCTGGTGCACCGAGACCTCAAGCCGGCCAACATCCTGCTGGACCGCAACTACGTGAGCAAGATCAGCGACGTCGGGCTGGCGCGCCTCGTGCCACCGGCGGTGGCGGACAGCGTCACGCAGTACCGGCTGACGGCCACGGCGGGCACCTTCTGCTACATTGACCCGGAGTACCAGCAAACGGGCAAGCTCGGCGTCAAGTCGGACATCTATTCTCTGGGCGTGCTGCTGCTGCAGGTGATCACCGCGCGGCCGCCCATGGGGCTGACGCATCACGTCGAGAAGGCCATCGAGTCCGGAACCTTCGCACAGATGCTGGACATCACCGTCAAGGACTGGCCCGTGGAGGACGCGCTGGGGTTCGCCAAGCTCTCGCTCCAGTGCACGGAGATGCGGCGGAGGGACCGACCGGACCTAGGCACCGTCATACTGCCGGAGCTCAACCGGCTAAGAAACCTCGGCATCGCCTATGACCAAGCGCGCGCCGCCGTCCCTGCTGGCGACAGCAGCTCGCACGGGCAGGAAAGGGTCAGCTCACCGACGGTTGACGCGGGGTTGTGGCGAACGGCGGAAAGCTAGCATTGGCGCGCGCACACACAGGGTTGTCTGTATATTAGCTCCGTTTCAGATAGAGAGTGAGCTTAAGTAATTACTACAAGAGGAGAGGGGCATTATGAATGCCCACGTTCTTTTTGAGGTTAAAAATACTTTACCTTGGTGTATGTAGTTTCTAGCATGCTTAACATTGACATGTTTGCAGTGCTGGCTCGTAATTTTGATTCACAAACTTTGTACATCCATCGATTCAGAATGTTCTTTTTGGGCCTGTATACTGACTTTACATACCACTGCTGCTCTTTTCCTTCCCGAGAACGCGTGATCCGAGCCCGTCATATCCTCTGCTTTCTCAAAGGCAACCAGGGCAAACTATTGTTGGAAAGGTGCTGCCAGGGGCGGCTGAAGCTGTAAACGGGGCGAGGGGCGACGTGAGGACGAACAGCATCGATGCTAGAAAGCGGCCGGTTGGAACGCTGCAACCACAGGGTGGCGATGCTGGGAGCGGCCGGTGATGATGCTGCAACCCCTGGACAGGGACGTTGGGAGCAGCCGACATTGATGCTGGGACCGACAGCGCCTGATGCTGGAACCGACGACGTGGGTTGCTGCAAGCTAGGGGGGCCATGACAGCGCCTGATGTTGGAACCGACGACATGAGTTGCTGCATCCGACGAGGTCAATTGCTGGAACCGGCTTCGCTGATTGCTGAGACCGGCGACTCAGATGCTACAAGGATTGCTGGGACCGATGGACACAGGTGCTGCAACGAGCGAGGCGCACTGAGACGGCAAGGTGTGGCGCTTGAACCAGCGGGGCAAGGTGCTGCAACGGCGACCTGATGCTGGGACCGACGAGGAGTGGCACTGGAAACGGCAAGGGAAGGTGCTTCTATGGACGACAAGGCCGCTACTACTGGGAGCGGCCAGCAACGAAACCGGCAAGTGTGCTGCATGAATGGGAACTGGCAACGGCAAGCTACTGCAAGCGTTGTGTGGCACGCTGTCGCCGTCAGCCTCCCCGCGCGCGCCGGTGGGAGCAGGGGACGAGAGGTGTGTGGGATTATTTCTCGTTTGCTTTTTTTGCCGATCAAATCTGAGATGCAGGGGGAAAGAGGACGCACACGCGGGATCCAACGGCTGATGGCTGCCCCTATCGGACGGCGCACGGGGTGACCCATCTGAGCTCCGGGCCGGTCGGCCGGCGCCTGATATTGGCCATTTTAGATTTGAGTTGACATGATAGGCTAATGCGCATGGCATGCGACAGGATGCATCTCAAATGTTACAGTAACGTTGCCTTGTTAAAGGGTAAATTATCAAAATGTTTTCTCAATTTTTTTTAAAGTGTTCTACAATTGCTATTTACAGATTGGTACAGACAGTCCACATGTGATCACTCTACCATTACGAACCTGCATGTGTTATGCTCAGGTTCGATTCCAACTCCACACCAAAACTGCAGCAGCGGCATTGCACGGTAGGACGGTTTACATTTTTGCACGATGCAACTCTGGGGGCAAAAGGAGGTGGGTGTTAATTAGTCAACGAGAAGTGGGAGAAATTCACAAGGATATACTATCTATCACTGAGAAGATTTATCTGAGACACGACGAATTATAGATATTGCAACGCTACAATGTGGTATGATAATAAGCTACATAAAAGGCTCAAAGCATTTGTTCGGTACTACTACCATCCAATTTATTTGTCACTAGAAAGATTAGCAGACGCACCTCAAAAGGGGTCAGGTGAGAGATCTGCCTGCCCATTCACGATCTCTCTTCTTTAACTTCGCTTGCATCTTGTTAAACTTCTGTTTTCCTTTCTCCAGAAGAGGGTCAACCACTACATAGTCATTTGGATCATCCTTCCTAGTCATACCATCCTGTATAAAGATAAAATAGGTTCATGCATCTATTTCCCTTGTGTGTGCGGGAAAAAGAAGAGCCGCAAGGATACCAGTACCTTCGAAGATTCAGGTGTGAAAGTGAGACGGTTGGCATGCCACTCTTTGTAGTCCTCACCGTCTTCTGCCTTTGTTTCCGTATTAGCAGGCTTATTACTCATCAAGGAAGCCTTGAACTTCTGTAACTTTGCTAAAGTCTAAACGAAAAAAATGATGTTTAAGAAACAGTTAGGCACTCAACTTCAAGAGCAAAAGCTGACACGTAGAAGAGATGTCAGCTGGAATATGAATATGCATGATCCATCATGAAATGGCACAAGGAAGGTGGACATAAGAAAGCAGAAAAATAATACCTCCTCTTCACGGCCTTGGAGGCTGCGTTTTCTCTGTTTTTTCAAATGTTTCTCTTGTTCAGCTGGATTTAGCAGTTGCAAATTAACATCTCCTCTGGACATCCTTTCAGTATTGGCTTCAGAGCCAATACCTTTTTTCTTCAAAGACAGTTTCCGTGATTTTGATAATTGATGATCATCGTCGTCGTCATCATCATCATCATCGTCATCACTCCTGTGGACATTTAAATTGTTAATAAATTCAGAGGACAACTACTAAATAAACTAGATTACCAACATATTGTTAATAAAATCAGGAGCAACTGCAGGAGTAGATTATAGCAGAATACTGTTTAAATTTCGAAGTGTTTCAAACGTGCAAACAAGCGAGATTCTTCTTCCACTATCTGCATAGTATAGGTATGGTAAGACTAAATAAAGATACATTATATTCAACACATCGTAACCCGGCTACCGAAAAGAATTATTGTGTATCTACACAATCCCCCCAAACCGTGAGGCCGCTCGAAATGCTGCACTCTCCTCGCACCCCAGTGTCACTGGTCCCTTTGTCAGCCAGTCGTGGAGCATCGAGTATTTTTGTTGCCCTTGAGCCTCCCTCGTTTTACTGCTCCCTCTCGCTTCGTCCCACACGCCCGCCGCTCCCTCCTAACCCTAGATGACGGCTAGGCGCCACTCAACCCGTTCAATGTGTCGGCTGCAGGGCGGACGCGGTGACCGAGAAAGGGTGAGGCGTACCAGCGCAGAGAGCGGGCACCTCACTGCACGAGGCTTAGAGATGTCAGGGCTGATCGACTCCACAGGCCACAGAGTTACCCGCCATCCGGACAAGTTGTGTCTGGCTCTCACAAGGTCGCATCCACCATATCCGGTCAACGAAAGTCAGGGAAGCTTAGATTACAATTCACAGCATGCTGAAGATGTCATCCTCTAGAGTCAGGGGCTGCTCCTCCACATCATCCACTGGCAGGCCAGCCTCCAAGGCACTTGCGCTGGCGAACTCCCACATATGTGAGCCACTTCACGTACTTCCAGGGCGGCGCCGCCCTCGAGTTCATCATGGTCGACAAGTATGCCATCGCATAGTGCACCTATTCTGTTCAGCTCCAGTAAAAAAAAGTAGACCTATCAATTCAGCTACGGGTACTTGTGGTTCTCTATCCATAATGATTTAGCAAGTGTTGTGTGGACTTGCTATCAGCCTATCACCATGTAACTGAAATTTAGAGGCTTTACAATATTAGTTCAAGAGCTATAACTGTCAGGGTCCCCCCTACTTTCTGCTGAAAAGGGTTAAAGAGCTATAATTTCACATGCCCTAATATGTACTCCCTCCGTCCCAAAATTCTTGTCTTAGATTTGTCTAAATACGGATGTATCAAGTCACGTTTTAGTATTAGATACATCCGTATCTAGACAAATCTAAGACAAGAATTTTGGGACGGAGGGAGTATGTAGCATTAGTTTATTCCCCTATTCTGAAAGCTAAGAGTGCATAAATGATACTCACAGGAAAAAATATAGTATTTAGTTGCTATTGTTCAATGTTGTAGAGTGGCGGAGCTAGACAGGATGT